>NC_059197.1:32047229-32062229 GCF_020615455.1 Coregonus clupeaformis | reverse complement strand
ATGAGTCAAGTAATTCTCTTTTTGTTTTCTCATGATTTGGTTGGGTCTAATTGTGTTGCTGTCCTGGGGCTCTGTGGGGTCTGTTTGTGTTTGTGAACAGAGACCCAGGACCAGCTTGCTTAAGGGACTCTTCTCCAGGTTAATCTCTCAGTAGGTGATGGCTTTGTTATGGAAGGTTTGGGAATCGCTTCCTTTTAAGTGGTTATAGAATTTAACACCTCTTTTCTGGATTTTGATAATTAGCGGGTATCGGTCTAATTCTGCTCTGCATGCATTATTTTGTGTTTTTCGTTGTACACTGAGGATATTTTTGCAGAATTGTGCATGTAGAGTCTCAATTTGGTGTTTGTCCCATTTTGTGAATTCTTGGTTGGTGAGCGGACCCCAGACCTCAACTATAAAGGGCAATGGGTTCTATAACTGATTCAAGTATGTTTAGCCAGATCCTAATTGGTATGTCGAATTTGATGTTCCTTTTGATGGCATAGAACGCCCTTCTTGCCTTGTCTCTCAGATCGTTCACAGCTTTGTGGAAGTTACCTGTGGTGCTGATGTTTAGGCCGAGGCGTGTATAGTTTTTTGTGCTCTAGGGCAACGTTGTCTAGATGGAATTAGCATTTGTGGTCCTGGCAACTGGACCTTTTTTGAAACACCATTATTTTTGTCTTACTGAGATATTATTCAGTTCCTTTGGCTTTGATGCCTCATGATTGAGTATTGCTCTGTTCAAGTTGACTGTGATTTTGCTGTGGTCTGATAGGGGTGTCAGTGGGCTGACTGTGAATGCTCTGAGAGACTCTGGGTTGAGGTCAGTGATAAAGTAGTCTACAGTACTACTGCCAAAGGATGAGATATAGGTTAACCTACCATAGGAGTCCCCTCGAAGCCTACCATTGACTATGTACAGACCCAGCGTCTGACAGAGCTGCAGGAGTTGTGACCTGTTTTTGTTGGTTATGTTGTCGTGGTTGTGCCTAGGGGCTCCCGAGTGGCGCAAGTGTAATGTTTACTGTTAATTTGTTATTGTTTATTTCACCTTTGTTTATTATCTATTTCACTTGCTTTGGCAATGTCAACATATTGGGCTCCCAAATGGCGCAGCGGTCTGAGGCTCTGCATCTCAGTGCTTGAGGCGTCACTACAGACCCCCTGGTTCCATTCCAGGCTGTATCACAACCGGCCGTGATTGGGAGTCCCATAGGGCGGCGCACAATTGGCCCAGCGTCGTCCGGGTTTGGCCGGTGTAGGCCGTCATTATAAATAAGAATTTGTTCTTAACTGACTTGCCTAGTTAAATGTTTGTCCCCCTGTGTGCTGAGGGTGTCAGGTTCTTGTCCTGTTCTGGCATTTAGGTCGCCCCAGACTAGTACATGTCCCTGGGTCTGGAAATGATTGATTTCCCCCTCCAGGATGGAGAAGCTGTCTTCATTAAAGTATGGGGATTCTAGTGGGGGGATATAGGTAGCACACAGGAGGACATTGTTCTCTGTTGAGATCATTTCCTTTTGAATTTCTAGCCAAATGTAAAATGTTCCTGTTTTGATTAATTTAATAGAGTGAGTTAGGTCTGCTCTATACCAAATTAGCATACCCCCTGAGTCCCTTCCCTGTTTCAAACCTGGTAGTTTGGTGGATGGGAATACCAGCTCTCTGTAACCTAGAGGGCAACCAATGGGTCCGTCTCCTCTATACCATGTTTTTTGTAGGATGACAATGTCTGTATTTCCGATTTCTTTGGTGAAGTCCAGATTCCTGCTCTTTAGGCCAAAGGCAGATGACCTCAGGCCTTGGATATTCCAGGATGAAATGGTGAAGGCTTTGTGTTCCATAAAGTGTCTAATATTGTTGGTCGTGTGGTTTGGTCTTAGGCCAGTAATTTTGATCAGAGCCTGCTGAGCATCTGATACATGCCATTGGCTTGGGCTAGTGTAAGAGTGGGGGTTGGGCCTGTTTGCCTGCTCACTGCCTGGGCGTATGTGTGACTTTTATGTTGAGGCCTTCTTTGCGGGAGTGGGGGGCATGGGGTGGGTAGGAGGGGCATAGGTCTGATCTGAGGGGGCCTAGATGGGGTGTGGGCATGGTTGACTTGGGGGGGTGTTAATTAGTTAAAATCAAATCAAATTGTATTTGTCACATACAGTGAGGGAAAAAAAGTATTTGATCTCCTGCTGATTTTGTACATTTGCCCACTGACAAAGAAATGATCAGTCTATAATTTTAATGGTAGGTTTATTTGAACAGTGAGAGACAGAATAACATCAACATAATCCAGAAAAACGCATGTCATAAATGTTATAAATTGATTTGCATTTTAATGAGGGAAATAAGTATTTGACTTAAATCAGAAATATTTCTGGCTCGCAGGTGTCTTTTATACAGGTAACGAGCTGAGATTAGGAGCACACTCTTAAAGGGAGTGCTCCTAATCTCAGTTTGTTACCTGTATAAAAGACACCTGTCCACAGAAGCAATCAATCAATCAGATTCCAAACTCTCCACCATGGCCAAGACCAAGGAGCTCTCCAAGGATGTCAGGGACAAGATTGTAGACCTATACAAGGCTGGAATGGACTACAAGACCATCGCCAAGCAGCTTGGTGAGAAGGTGACAACAGTTAGTGCGATTATTCGCAAATGGAAGAAACACAAAATAACTGTCAATCTCCCTCGGCCTGTGGCTCCATGCAAGATCTCGTGGAGTTGCAATGATCATGAGAAAGGTGAGGAATCAGCCCAGAACTACACGGGAGGATCTTGTCAATGATCTCAAGGCAGCTGGGACCATAGTCACCAAGAAAACAATTGGTAACACACTACGCCGTGAAGGACTGAAATCCTGCAGCGCCCGCAAGGTCCCCCTGCTCAAGAAAGCACATATACAGGCCCGTCTGAAGTTTGCCAATTAACATCTGAATGATTCAGAGGAGAACTGGGTGAAAGTGTTGTGGTCAGATGAGACCAAAATCGAGCTCTTTGGCATCATCTCAACTCGCCGTGTTTGGAGGAGGAGGAATGCTGCCTAAGACCCCAAGAACACCATCCCCACCGTCAAACATGGAGGTGGAAACATGCTTTGGGGGTGTTTTTCTGCTAAGGGGACAGGACAACTTCACCGCATCAAAGGGACAATGGACGGGGCCATGTACTGTCGAATCTTGGGTGAGAACCTCCTTCCCTCAGCCAGGGCATTGAAAATGGGTTGTGGATGGGTATTCCAGCATGACAATGACCCAAAACTCACGGCCAAGGCAACAAAGGAGTGGCTCAAGAAGAAGCACATTAAGGTCCTGGAGTGGCCTAGCCAGTCTCCAGACCTTAATCCATAGAAAATCTGTGGAGGGAGCTGAAGGTTCGAGTTGCCAAACGTCAGCCTCGAAACCTTAATGACTTGGAGAAGATCTGCAAAGAGGAGTGGGACAAAATCCCTCCTGAGATGTGTGCAAACCTGGTGGCCAACTACAAGAAACATCTGACCTCTGTGATTGCCAACAAGGGTTTTGCCACCAAGTACTAAGTCATGTTTTGCAGAGGGGTCAAATACTTATTTCCCTCATTAAAATGCTAATCAATTTATAACATTTTTGACATGCGTTTTTCTGGATTTTTTGGGTAGTTATTCTGTCTCTCACTGTTCAAATAAGCCTACCATTAAAATTATAGACTGATCATTTCTTTGTCAGTGGGCAAACGTACAAAATCAGCAGGGGATCAAATACTTTTGTCCCTCACTGTACACGTGTTTAGCAGATGTTATAGCGGGTGTAGCGAAATGCTTGTGCTTCTAGCTCCGACAGGGCAGTAATATCTAACAAGTAATATTGAACAATTTCACAACATATACCTGATAAAACTAGTAAGGAATGGAATTTAAGAAAATATACATATATGGACAAGCAATGACAGAGCGGCATGTACTAAGATACAGTAGAATATTATAGAATAGAATGCAGTATATCCATATGAGATGAGTAGTGCAAGATATGTAAACATTATTAAAGTAACTGTAAACATTATTAAAGTAACTGTAAACATTATTAAAGTGACTAGTGTTTAATTTCTTAAGGTGGCCAGTGGTGGGGGTGGGGGTGCTGTAGTTTGGATGTGGGTCCTCTCTCCCCTCTCTCTCTCTCTCTCTCTCTCTCTCTGTCTCTCTCTCTCTCTCTCTCTCTCTCTCTCTCTCTCTCGCTCTCGCTCTCGCTCTCGCTCTCGCTCTCGCTCTCGCTCTCTCTCTCTCTCGCTCTCTCTCTCTCTCTGTGTTACATTAAATGGTTCCAGATGTGTGTTCGTTAAATTGTTGTGTGTTTGTTAAATTGTTGTGTGTTTGTCACAGCGATCCAGCAGGAGAATGAGGTGCTGGTTCTGGTGGAGAGAGGCAGGTGAGAGGATGATGCTGCCATATTGCCTCTGACTTTCTAACAATATTTCTTATTTTTGTTGTTAGTTCAAAGGGGGGTGGAAGTGGTCCTTAAAAATAGGAGGCAAAATTAGATGGTTTTAATATGCTGACACAAGCACTAATATATTCCCTCTCCCTCTCCCTCTCCCTCTCCCTCTCCCTCTCCCGCTTCCGCTTCCTCTTCCTCCAGGACTCTGTACATCGAGGGGGAGAGGAAGCTTGACTTCCAGGGTTGGTGTGTGTCCATCCAGAGAGCAGCAGGCAGTGCAGGAGACTCGCTTAGTCAGCAGCAACTAACTGAGACTGACATCCCTGTTATAGTGGACCGCTGCATTGACTACATCACACAGTGCGGTGAGAGACTGTGTGTGTGTAGCTGTGTGTGTGTGTAGCTGTGTGTGTGTGTAACTGTGTGTGTGTGTAACTGTGTGTGTGTGTAACTGTGTGTGTGTAACTGTGTGTGTGTAACTGTGTGTGTAGCTGTGTGTGTGTGTGTGTGTGTGTGTGTGTGTAGCTGTGTGTGTGTGTAGCTGTGTGTGTAGCTGTGTGTTTGTAGCTGTGTGTGTGTAGATATGTGTGGGTTTGTGTTGCCTCGTGACTGTTCTGGTTCACATGGAGAAATAAACAACAAATCAGCACTGTTCATTTCCTCTCTCTCCCCCTCCTTCATTCTCTCTCTCTCTCTCTCTCTCTCTCGCTCTCTCTCTCTCTCTCTCTCTCTCTCTCTCTCTCTCTCTCTCTCTCTCTCTCTCTCTCTCTCTCTCTCTCTCTCTCTCTCTCTCTCTCTCTCCCTCACTCCTTAATTCTCACTCTCCCACTCACTCACTCTCTCTCTCTCTCTCTTTCTCTCTCTCCTAGGTTATGTGTTAACTTCTCCTCTCTCTCTGCTGACCAAGGCTTGTGGTTTCTTCCTGTAGTTTCTTTCCTATTGACTTAGTGACTCACGGTCTTACTGGGGATGAGGCTGCTCCTGTTGGGTTCTGGGTAGTTTCTCCTGTTTCCTGGTTGGAATGTTAATCTGTTCCGTCTGCTAACTCTTCCTAATCCCTTCTGGGCTCTGATTGGCTGCTGCTCTGAACTCTGACATAGTTTTGGGTGGTCAGTAAGAGAAGGGGGATAATTCAAACACTGTGTGAACCCATGTCACTGACTGTTGTGAAGGGGTATGTGTTATGAAGTATGTGTATATTAATGTGTGTGTGCGTTTTAATCTGTGTGTGTGTTTTAGGTCTGACGTCTGAGGGTATCTACCGTAAGAGCGGTGTGAACAGTCGCGTGGCGGCACTGTGCGAGGCGTTTCGGCGTGATGCTCGTAGCGTGCGTCTGAAGGAGGGGGAGCACCAGGTGGACGACGTGTCTAACACACTGAAACGCTTCTTCAGAGAGTCTGGAGAGGGACTGTTCCCCATACAGGCCGCTAGCGCATGGCTCAGTACACCTGGTGAGACCTACACCCTATCCACTAACCCCTACACCCTAACCCCTACCTCCCTACCCCTACACCCTAACCCCTACCCCCCTACACCCTAACCACTAACCCCTACACCATAACCCCTACCCCAACACCCTAACCCTAACTCCCTACACCCTAACCCCTACCCCCACACCCTAACTCCCTACACCCTTAACCCCTACACCCTAACCCTAACCCCAACACCCTAACCCTAACTCCCTACACCCTACACCCTAACCCCAACACCCTACACCCTAACCCCAACACCCTACACCCAACACCCTAACCCCAACACCCTACACCCTAACTCCCTACACCGCAACACCCTAACCCCAACACCCTACACCCTAACCCCAACACCCTACACCCTAACCCCAACACCCTACACTCTAACCCCAACACCCTACACCCTAACCCCAACACCCTACACTCTAACCCCAACACCCTAAACCCAACACCCAACACCCTACACCCTAACCCCAACACCCTACACCCTAACCCCAACTCCCAACACCCTACATCCAACACCCTAACCCCAACACCCTACACCCTAACCCCAACAACCTACACCCTAACCCCAACACCCAACACCCAACACCCTACACCCTAACCCCAACACCCTACACCCTAACCCTACACCCTAATCCCAACACCCCAACTCCTTACACCCTAACCCCAACTCCTTACACCCTAACCCCAACTCCTTACACCCTAACCCCAACTCCCTACACCCTAACCCCAACTCCCTACACCCTAATCCCAACACCCTACACCCTAAACCCAACACCCTAACACCCTACACCCTAACTCCAACACCCCAACACCCTACACCCTAACTCCAACACCCCGCACCCTAACTCCAACACCCCGCACCCTAACCCCAACTCCCTACACCCTAATCCCAACTCCCTACACCCTAACCCCAACACCCTACACCTTAACCCCAACACCCTACACCTTAACCCCAACTCCCTACACCCTAATCCCAACACCCTACACCCTAACCCCAACACCCTACACCCTACACCCTAACCCCAACACCCTAATCCCAACACCCTAACCCCAACACCCTAATCCCAACACCCTACACCCTAACCCCAACACCCAACACCCTAACCCCAACACCCTACACCTTAACCCCAACACCCTACACCTTAACCCCAACTCCCTACACCCTAATCCCAACTCCCTACACCCTAATCCCAACACCCTACACCCTAACCCCAACACCCTAATCCTAACCCCAACACCCTACACCCTAACCCCAACACCCTACACCCTAACCCCAACACCCTACACCCTACACCCTAACCCCAACTCCCTGCACCCTAACCCCAACTCCCTACACCCTAATCCCATTACCCTATACCCTAGTCCCTACACCCTTATCCCAACACCCTACACCCCAACATCCTACACCCTAACCCCAACACCCTACACCCTAATCCCTAAACCCAACACCCTAACCCTAACCCTAACACCCTACACCCTACACCCAACACCCTAACCCCAACACCCAAACCCCAACACCCTACATCCTACACCCTACACCCTATACCCTAACTCCAACACCCTACACCCTAACCCCAACTCCCTACACCCTAATCCCAACACCCTACACCCTAACCCCAACACCCTACACCCTACACCCTAACTCCAACACCCTACACCCTAATCCCAACTCCCTACACCCTAACACCCTATACCCTAACTCCAACACCCTACACCCCAACACCCTACACCCTAACTCCAACACCCCGCACCCTAACCCCAACTCCCTACACCCTAATCCCATTACCCTATACCCTAGTCCCAACACCCTACACCCTAACCCCAACACCCTACACCCTAATCCCAACACCCTACACCCTAACCCCAACACCCTACACCCTACACCCTAACCCCAACTCCCTACACCCTAACCCCAACTCCCTACACCCTAACCCCAACACCCTACACTTTAACCCCAACTCCCTACACCCTACACCCTAACTCCAACACCCTACACCCTAACCCCAACTCCCTACACCCTAATCCCAACTCCCTACACCCAACACCCTAACCCCAACACCCTACACCCAACACCCTAACCCCAACACCCTACACCCTAACCCCAACACCCTACACCCTACACCCTAACCCCAACTCCCTACACCCTAACCTCAACACCCCAACACCATAAACCATAACCCCAACACCCTACACCCTAACCCCAACTCCCTACACTCACCCTAAAATAGGGCTGAGGTACTATATAGCATGGGTGTATTCACTAGGAACCAAATGGGACATACCTGAATAAAAAATGTTTTGCTATGGTTTGCTACAGTGTGCACTAATGATCTGGTGTGTTGTCTGTGTGTGTGTGTGTGTGTGTGTTGTCTGTGTGTGTGTGTGTGTGTGTGTGTTGTCTGTCAGTGGTCCCTGATGAGAGCATGAAGATTTCTCAGTACCAGCTGCTGCTGAGCCGCCTGCCCAGAGTCAACAAGGCCACGCTACGAGCCCTGGTCAACCACCTCTACTGGTGAGACACACACACACATACACACACACACTCCTCCGCTCAGAGTGTAACAGTGTGTGTGTGTGTTGTCCACAGTGTGCAGCGGTTTGCAGAGCTGAACCAGATGAATCTCCATAACCTGGCGATAGTGTTTGGCCCCACACTGTTCCAGACCGACGGGAAAGACTACACAGCCGGCCGCGTCGTAGAGGAACTCATAGAGCACTACACAGATATCTTTGAGGTCAGAGACCCTGTTAACTCTGACCCCTGACCCCTGACCTCGTAAAGGCGGCAGGTAGCCTAGCAGTTTAGAGCGTTGAGCCATGTAACCGAAAGGTCGCTGGTTCGAATCCTTGAGTCGACAAGGTGAAAAATATGTTGATGTGCCCTTGAGCAAGGCACTGAACCCCTAATTGCTCCTGTAAGTCGCTCTGGATAAGAGTGTCTGCTAAATGACTTACATTTAAGTGTAATAGTGCACTACTTTTTGCCCATAGACGATGATATTGGGTCAGTTTAGCAGTTCCCCCGACTAATGGTTAAGGATAGGATTGGAGTAGAGGAAGCTGATCCTAGATCTGTACCTAGTGGAAACCCCAGAGCACTCTGTCATCTTTTCTGCCCTCTGGTGTTTGGTCGTGGTATGGCTGCAGTGTTTGGTCGTGGTATGGCTGCAGTGTTTGGTCGTGGTATGGCTGCAGTGTTTGGTCGTGGTATGGCTGCAGTGTTTGGTCGTGGTATGGCTGCAGTGTTTGGTCGTGGTATGGCTGCAGTGTTTGGTCGTGGTATGGCTGCAGTGTTTGGTCGTGGTATGGCTGCAGTGTTTGGTAGTGGTATGGCTGCAGTGTTTGGTAGTGGTATGGCTGCAGTGTTTGGTAGTGGTATGGCTGCAGTGTTTGGTCGTGGTATGGCTGCAGTGTTTGGTAGTGGTATGGCTGCAGTGTTTGGTAGTGGTATGGCTGCAGTGTTTGGTAGTGGTATGGCTGCAGTGTTTGGTAGTGGTATGGCTGCAGTGTTTGGTAGTGGTATGGCTGCAGTGTTTGGTAGTGGTATGGCTGCAGTGTGAGCTGGTCAGTGGTGTTTCAACCAACGAGTGAGTAGTTATACGGTCATGTTGTTTGGTCATGTGGTTGACCGTGTGTGGTTGACCGTGTGTGGTTGACCGTGTGTGGTTGACCGTGTGTGGTTGACCGTGTGTGGTTGACCGTGTGTGGTTGTGTTGCGGTCCAGGTGGATGAACAGCAGCTGAAAAGGCAGCTAGATGAGATCACGGCCATCATTAAAGTCCGAGAGAAGTTGAACCTCAACTCCAGCGTCCCTGTGAGTAATACAGTACCCAAACACACCTCCTCAACACCAAGGCTTCTGTGAGTCACACAACCTTCTTATATCATGCAGTGTTTGCAGTGTTCTGCTGTAACCCAATGTGCTTTAACGTGTGTGTGTGTGTGTGCGTGTGTGTGTGTGTGTGTGCGTGTGTGCGTGTATGCATTGTGCAGGCGTCGGGGTCAGCAGGTGACTTCATCTGTACAGTGTACCTGGAGGAGAAGAAGGAGACAGCAGAGCAGCATGTCAAGGTGACCTCTGACCTTACCTAACCCCTTATGACCTCACCTTTATCACAATAGGGAAATAAAGAGAGTAAGAAGTGGTCCAGAATCTCACTCCCTCCGCTGCTCTCCCCTCTAGATCCCTGGTTCTATGACGGCTGCAGAGCTGACCTGTGAGATTCTGGACCGGCGGAAGATCCAGGTCCGAGAGAAAGACTACTGGAGCTGCTGGGAGGTCAGCCAGAAGGAGGAGACTGGTGAGTGGAGAGAGATGGGTTAGCCAGAAGGAGGAGACCGGTGAGTGGAGAGAGATGGTTTAGCCAGAAGGAGGAGACCGGTGAGTGGAGAGAGATGGGAGGACAGATACACTGAGTATACCAAACACCTTCCTGATATTGAGTTGCACCCCCCCTTTTGCGCTCAGAACAGCCTCAATTTGTTGGGGCATGGACTCTACAAGGTGTCGAAAGTGTTCCACAGGGATGCTGGCCCATGTTGACGCCAATAATTCCCACAGTTGTGTCAAGTTGGCTGGATGTCCTTTGGGTGGTGGACCATTCTTGACACACATGGGAGCGTGAAAAACCCAGCAGCGATGCAGTTCTTGACTCAAACTGGTGCGCCTGGCACCTACTACCATACCCCGTTCAAAGGCACCTAAATCTTTTGTCTTGCCGCCCATTCACCCTCTGAATGACACACGTACACAATCCATGTCTCAATTGTCTCAAGGCTTAAAAATCCTTCTTTAACCTGTCTCCTCCCCTTCATCTACACTGAAGAGGATTTAACAGGTGACATCAATAAGGGGTCATAGCTTTCACCTGGATTCACCTGGTCAGTCTGTCATGGAAAAAGCAGGTGTTCTTAATGTCTAGTATACTCACTATAATAGAGAGAGAGAGAGAGGCCTTTTCACAATTGCATACCCCTTGCGTCCTCTCTCCTCGCCTCCTTCTCAAAACCTATTGGATGAGAAAGCCAGAGGTCCCTCCCCTCTGACCTTCTACTCCAATGAGTTTTGAGAAGGAGGAGAGGAGAGAGGAGTATGCAATTGAGAAAAGGCCAGAGAGAGAACGACTACTGTAGCTGCTGGGAGAAGAGAGAGAGAGGATGAAGGAGAGGTGGGGAAAGAGGTATGGGATGAGGGGATGATGAGGGGATGGTAGTGCTAGGGAGAGGTGGGGAAAGAGGTATGGGATGAGGGGATGATGAGGGGATGGTAGTGCTAGGGAGAGGTGGGGGAAAGAGGTATGGGATGAGGGGATGATGAGGGGATGGTAGTGCTAGGGAGAGGTGGGGAAAGAGGTATGGGATGAGGGGATGATGAGGGGATGGTAGTGCTAGGGAGAGGTGGGGAAAGAGGTATGGGATGAGGGGATGATGAGGGGATGGTAGTGCTAGGGAGAGGTGATGCTGCTGTTGAGGCTCTGATCTGTTATTTTGTCCCCCTCCCCCTCCTCTCTCTATCTCTCTCTCTCTCTCTCTCTCTCTCTCTCTCTCTCTCTCTCTCTCTCTCTCTCTCTCTCTCTCTCTCTCTCTCGCGCTCTCTCTCTCAGAGCGTCCGTTACATCATCTCGAGCGTGTGTTACCCATCCTGCACTCTCTGGGTACCGACTCCCACCTGCTGGTCAAAAAACACCTCGCCATGGAGGCCATACTCGTCTACCTGGGTACACACACACACACACACACTAACCGCACATACACATGTTTTGCTAGAGCATTGTGAGCTGCGGTGCCGCAGTGGTCTGAGCAGCACGGCTCCGAGCATCACCAGTTTTCTCCCATTGCTGGGCAATTGTTAAAAACAAAAGGGATATATTGACGTTCTCAGGACACACACACACACACAATTGAATTGACTTCTCAGCTCTGCTATTACTCCTATACTGTTTCTGATTTGGTATGTTCCGTCCCCCCATAGCCAGTAAAGTGGATGTGTCCAAGCACGGGATGGTGAAGTTCCGGGAGGAGAGGAGCATTCTGGGATTGGGACTGAATACCGGCAGTTTCCACGACCGCTACTTCATCCTCAGCACTGTCTCCCTCAGGATGTATAAGGAAGTTCGGGTAAGACACACAAACACGCACGCGCGCACGCACACGCACACGCACACCACACACACACACACACACACACACACACACACACACACACACACACACACACACACATGCTGGGATTGAAACATCCAATCTGTCTGTCTTGTGTCCCTGTAGAGTAATCGTCCAGAGAGGGAATGGCAGGTGAAGAATCTGAGGATCTATCTAGGCATCAAGAAGAAACTACGACCACCCACCTGGTCAGAACACCTCTCTGTTCTCTCCTCCTGCCTGGTCAGAACACCTCTCTGTTCTCTCCTCCTGCCTGGTCAGAACACCTCTCTGTTCTCTCCTCCTGCCTGGTCAGAACACCTCTCTGTCCACTCCTCCTGCCTGGTCAGAACACCTCTCTGTTCTCTCCTCCTGCCTGGTCAGAACACCACTCTGCATGTCCCCCTCTCCTCTACTTCCTCTTCCTGTGTCTCACCCTCTCCTCTCCCTCTCTCTTTGTGTGTGTGTGTGTGAGAGAGAGAGAGAGAGGTTTCCTATCTCTCTCTCTCTGTAGTTGGGGTTTGACTGTGATGTTTCCAATCTCTCTCTGTAGTTGGGGTTTGACTGGGATGTTTCCAATCTCTCTCTGTAGTTGGGGTCTGACTGTGATGTTTCCAATCTCTCTCTGTAGTTGGGGTTTGACTGGGATGTTTCCAATCTCTCTCTGTAGTTGGGGTTTGACTGGGATGTTTCCTATCTCTCTCTGTAGTTGGGGTCTGACTGTGATCTATGAAAGTGAAAAACAGGAGAAGCCAGAGAGGCAGCAATGGTGAGTCCCTGAATGTGTGTGTGTCCTGTGTGTGTGTGTGTCCTGTTTGCGCTATACAGTATGTCCAGTATATCTCTAGGCCTTACTGAGCTACACCAGGGAAAAGAGGTCAGCTGGGGGGTATGATGTCAGCAGGGGGGTATGATGTCAGCTGGGGGTAAGAGTACTGGGGGGTATGATGTCAGCTGGGGGGGTATGATGTCAGCTGGGGGGTATGATGTCAGCAGGGGGGTATGATGTCAGCTGGGGGGTATGATGTCAGCAGGGGGTATGATGTCAGCTGGGGGGTATGATGTCAGCTGGGGGGTATGATGTCAGCTGGGGGGTATGATGTCAGCGGGGGGGGGTATGATTCATTAAAATCACAATTTAACCAACACCCATCTATTTTTGTGACTACCTGGACCTACCAATTGGGTTTTGAAGTATTGAAACCGAACCATATGGATTTGAATGGAAATTATTTGAATAAACATGAAAAGGTGAATGGAAGAAGCGCTCATCATTTCAAATAGGCTACATGTCATATTAAACAGCATAGAAACATTCTAAATACAGTGAGGGAAAAAAGTATTTGATCCCCTGCTGATTTTGTACGTTTGCCCACTGACAAAGAAATGATCAGTCTATTATTTTAATGGTAGGTTTATTTGAACAGTGAGAGACAGAATAACAACAAAAAAATCAAGAAAAATGCATGTCAAAAATGTTATAATATGATTTGCATTTTAATGAGGGAAATAAGTATTTGACCCCTTCTCAATCAGAAAGATTTCTGGCTCCCAGGTGTCTTTTATACAGGTAACGGCTGAGATTAGGAGCACACTCTTAAAGGGAGTGCTCCTAATCTCAGCTTGTTACCTGTATAAAAGACACCTGTCCACAGAGGCAATCAATCAATCAGATTCCAAACTCTCCACCATGGCCAAGACCAAAGAGCTCTCCAAGGATGTCAGGGACAATATTGTAGACCTACACAAGGCTGGAATGGGCTACAAGACCATGGCCAAGCAGCTTGGTGAGAAGGTGACAACAGTTGGTGCGACTATTCGCAAATGGAAGAAACACAAAAGACCTGTCAATCTCCCTCGGCCTGGGGTTCCATGCAAGATCTCACCTCGTGGAGTTGCAATGATCATGAGAACGGTGAGGAATCAGCCCAGAACTACACAGGAGGATCTTGTCAATGATCTCAAGGCAGCAGGGACCATAGTCACCAA
This sequence comes from Coregonus clupeaformis, assembly GCF_020615455.1. Taxonomy (NCBI): domain Eukaryota; kingdom Metazoa; phylum Chordata; class Actinopteri; order Salmoniformes; family Salmonidae; genus Coregonus; species Coregonus clupeaformis. The sequence goes on along the minus strand of NC_059197.1, from coordinate 32,048,238 downwards.
GAAAACAATTGGTAACACACTACGCCGTGAAGGACTGAAATCCTGCAGCGCCCGCAAGGTCCCCCTGCTAAAGAAAGCACATATACAGGCCCGTCTGAAGTTTGCCAATGAACATCTGAATGATTCAGAGGAGAACTGGGTGAAAGTGTTGTGGTCAGATGAGACCAAAATCGAGCTCTTTGGCATCAACTCAACTCGCCGTGTTTGGAGGAGGAGGAATGCTGCCTATGACCCCAAGAACACCATCCCCACCGTCAAACATGGTGGTGGAAACATTATGCTTAGGGGGTGTTTTTCTGCTAAGGGGACAGGACAACTTCACCGCATCAAAGGGACGATGGACGGGGCCATGTACCGTCAAATCTTGGGTGAGAACCTCCTTCCCTCAGCCAGGGCATTGAAAATGGGTCGTGAATGGGTATTCCAGCATGACAATGACCCAAAACACACGGCCAAGGCAACAAAGGAGTGGCTCAAGAAGAAGTACATTAAGGTCCTGGAGTGGCCTAGCCAGTCTCCAGACCTTAATCCTATAGAAAATCTGTGGAGGGAGCTGAAGGTTCGAGTTGCCAAATGTCAGCCTCGAAACCTTCATGACTTGGAGAAGATCTGCAAAGAAGAGTGGGACAAAATCCCTCCTGAGATGTGTGCAAACCTGGTGGCCAACTACAAGAAACGTCTGACCTCTGTGATTGCCAACAAGTACTAAGTAATGTTTTGCAGAGGGGTCAAATACTTATTTCCCTCATAAAATGCAAATCAATTTATAAAAATTTTGACATGCATTTTTCTGGATTTTGTTGTTGTTGTTCTGTCTCTCACTGTTCAAATAAACCTACCATTAAAATTATAGACTGATCATGTCTTTGTCAGTGGGCAAACGTACAAAATCAGCAGGGGATCAAATACTTTTTTCCCTCACTGTAGGTCAGGAGTCAGACAGGGAGCCTAAGAAGGAACGAAAATGAATTATTTAGGCTATATTATTTCAATTATTTCAAGGCTATAG
>NC_059197.1:32012229-32042229 GCF_020615455.1 Coregonus clupeaformis | reverse complement strand
CTGCCTTTGTCTTATACATGTGTTTGTATGTGAAAGTAACTTTTGTAAATTCTGCAGTTCTTCAGTTAATAACTGTAGGTTTGGTTTTAATAAAGTCAATGCTCGTTGGATCTACACTACCGTTCAAAAGTTTGGGGTCACATAGAAATGTCCTTGTTTTCCATTAAAACTTACATGAAATTAGTTTGAATAGGAAATATAGCAAAATGAAGGTTAGAAATAATGATTTTTAATTGAAATAGTAATTGTGTCCTTCAAACTTTGCTTTCGTCAAAGAATCCTCCATTTGCAGCAATTACAGCCTTGCAGACCTTTGGCATTCTAGTGGTCAATTTGTTGAGGTAATCTGAAGAGATTTCACCCCATGCTTCCTGAAGAATCTCCCACAAGTTGGAATGGCTTGTGGTCAAGCTGCTCCCACAACAGCTCAATAGGGTTGAGATCCGGTGACTGTGCTGGCCACTCCATTATAGACAGAATACCAGTGCTGGCCATTTTGAGCCTGTAATCGAACCCACAATTGCTGATGCTCCAGATACTCAACTAGTCTCAAGAAGGCCAGTTTTATTGCCTCTTTAATCAGCACAACAGTTTTCAGCTGTGCTAACATAATTGCAAAAGGGTTTTCTAATGATCAATTAGCCTTTTAAAATGATAAACTTGGATTAGCAAACACAACGTGCCATTGGAACACAGGACTGATAGTTGCTGATAATGGGCCTCTGTACGCCTATGTAGATATTCCATAAAAAATCAGCCGTTTCCAGCTACAATAGCCATTTACAACATTAACAATGTCTCCACTGTATTTCTGATCAATTTTATGTTATTTTAATGGACAAAAGAATGGCTTTTCTTTCGAAAACAAGGACATTTCTAAGTGACCCCAAACTTTTGAACGGTAGTGTATGTGTGTGAGACTGAGACGTAGCACCCTCTGACACTACAACCATTCCGTTCTGCCCTCGGCGTCTGTTCTCTGAATGACAACCCAACTGTTTCCATGGGGCCCAACTGCCCGTGGTAGTCTGTTCTCTGAATGACAACCCAACTGTTTCCATGGGGCCCAACTGCCTGTGGTAGTCTGTTCTCTGAATGACAACCCAACTGTTTCCATGGGGCCCAACTGCCTGTGGTAGTCTGTTCTCTGAATGACAACCCAACTGTTTCCATGGTGCCCAACTGCCCGTGGTAGTCTGTTTTCTGAATGACAACCCAACTGTTTCCATGGTGCCCAACTGCCCGTGGTAGTCTGTTTTCTGAATGACAAACCAACTGTTTCCATGGTGACCAACTGCCTGTGGTAGTCTGGTCAGACTGAGTAGCAGAGAAGCTCAACACTTAATGTCACTGACTTTGCTCATAGCTACTGTATTGAGTAAAGAATTGACTTACTGTGATATGTGGTTGTCCCATCTAGCTATGTTAAGATGAAGTCTCTGGATAAGAGCGTCTGCTGAATGACTCCAATGTAAAGGTAGAAGCTGGCCTGTATTTCTACTCACAGTCCCATTGTAGTCATTCAGCATTCATTCTGTCTAGGACTTATTTAGCAGACATGCTTTTTATTTTACATTCATAAAGCTGTGACACACACACACACACACACACACACACACACACACACACACACACTCTGCAGGAGAGGAGCTGAAGGATAAAACTTGTCAACTCTCACACGTTCCCTAGGCCTGTGGCTTTCATGGCAATGTCACTCCTCAGCCGTAAAATGGAAGCCTGCAGAGGAGGCTGTGTGTGTGAGTCACCGGTGTTCCACCAGCAATCCCCTCATCGTCCTGAGCCGAGCCGACACAACAGGGTCACCCTGCACCTCAGGAAACACACAGGAGACCCAGCAGGCTTGCATCAGTGTGTGTGTGTGTGTGTGTGTGTGTGTGTGTGTGTGGTCATGACATTTCCCTGTGTAGCTCCTCTGTGTCCAGCCATGGGGCAGCAGCTGTAGTGCTGTCAGAATGTCTGGTTGGAAGACAAACGTTGATCATTAGAAATCATCATGGAAGGTTACAGCTCAGAACCCTCTGGGGATGGACCGAGGCCCTGCGCAGACTCACTGATCTACACATCAACTTGTAATCCACACAACTACCAATACGAGTACGAGTTAACCTGCACAGAGCCTATTCCAGAGATGAGTTAACCTGCACAGAGCCTATTCCAGTGATGAGTTAACCTGCACAGAGCCTATTCCAGAGATGAGTTAACCTGCACAGAGCCTATTCCAGAGATGAGTTAACCTGCACAGAGCCTATTCCAGAGATGAGTTAACCTGCACAGAGCCTATTCCAGAGATGATTAAACCTGCACAGAGCCTATTCCAGAGATGAGTTAACCTGCACAGAGCCTATTCCAGAGATGAGTTAACCTGCACAGAGCCTATTCCAGAGATGAGTTAACCTGCACAGAGCCTATTCCAGAGATGAGTTAACCTGCACAGAGCCTATTCCAGAGATGATTAAACCTGCACAGAGCCTATTCCAGAGATAAGTTAACCTGCACAGAGCCTATTCCAGAGATGATTAAACCTGCACAGAGCCTATTCCAGAGATAAGTTAACCTGCACAGAGCCTATTCCAGAGATGATTAAACCTGCACAGAGCCTATTCCAGAGACGAGTTAACCTGCACAGAGCCTATTCCAGAGACGAGTTAACCTGCACAGAGCCTATTCCAGAGACGAGTTAACCTGCACAGAGCCTATTCCAGAGATGAGTTAACCTTCACAGAGCCTATTCCAGAGATGAGTTAACCTGCACAGAGCCTATTCCAGAGATGAGTTAACCTGCACAGAGCCTATTCCAGGCTGATCATGTTCATAGAGCAGAGAGCACACACGTGAGGACAGTATCATGTCTCAGCTGGAGAGGAGAACACCTTTAATAGCTCTGATTAAAACACATTGTCCTATCTAGCGAGAGCCGCTCTGCTTTAGCAGAGAATGAAGAGACAGAAGGGTGAGATGGACACAGACTGTAGACTGTAGACCAGCCCAGATTCAGTCTTATGTGAGTCGTATCTCGCCAGGTTAACGTCTAACTAAATCCCCCACACATCACCAATTACAGCACTTCAGAAAGAGCTGTTCAGAAAGCCATCTCCATAGCAACCCTTTTCTCCAGCTCTCCATCTTATCTGCAGAATCAATTTGCTCCAGGTTGTGTAATTGTGCCGTACAGCTGGCACTAAAGGAGAGGTGGGAGAAGTCATTTTCACTTTCTGGGGTCAGCTTGTTTAGTTCCTCTCTGCCTGTCTACATCGGTCGGTCGGTCGGTCGGTCGGTCGGTCGGTCGGTCGGTCGGTCGGTCGGTCGGTCGGTCGGTCGGTCGGTCGGTCGGTCGGTCGGTCGGTCGGTCGGTCGTCGGTCGGTCGGTCGGTCGGTGGTCGTGGTCGGTCGGTCGGTCGGTCGGTCGGTCGGTCGTCGGTCGGTCGGTCGGTCGGTCGGTCGGTCGGTCGGTCGGTCGGTCGGTCGGTCGGTCGGTCGGTCGGTCGGGTCGGTCGGTCGGTCGGTCGGTCGGGTCGGTCGGTCGGTCGGTCGGTCGGTCGGTCGGTCGGTCGGTCGGTCGGTCGGTCGGTCGGTCGGTCGGTCGGTCGGTCGGTCGGTCGGTCGGTCGGTCGGTCGGTCGGTCGGTCGGTCGGTCGGTCGGTCGGTCGGTCGGTCGGTCGGTCGGTCGGTCGGTCGGTCGGTCGGTCGGTCGGTCGCGGTCGGTCGGTCGGTCGGTCGGTCGGTCGGTCGGTCGGTCGGTCGGTCGGTCGGTCGCGGTCGGTCGGTCGGTCGGTCGGTCGGTCGGTCGGTCGGTCGGTCGGTCGGTCGGTCGGTCGGTCGGTCGGTCGGTCGGTCGGTCGGTCGGTCGGTCGGTCGGTCGGTCGGTCGGTCGGTCGGTCGGTCGTCGGTCGGTCGGTCGGTCGGTCGGGTCGGTCGTGGGTCGGTCGGTCGGTCGGTCGGTCGGTCGGTCGGTCGGTCGGTCGGTCGGTCGGTCGGTCGGTCGGTCGGTCGTCGGTCGGTCGGTCGGGTCGGTCGGTCGGCCGGTCGGTCGGTCGGCCGGTCGGTCGGTCGGTCGGTCGGTCTGGTCGGTCGGTCGGTCGGTCGGTCGGTCGGTCGGTCTCGGTCGGTCGGTCGGGTCCGGTCGGTCGGTCGGTCGGTGGTCGGTCGGTCGGTCGGTCGGTCGGTCGGTCGGTCGGTCGGTCGGTCGGTCGGTCGGTCGGTCGGTCGGTAATTGAATGGATCAGCGGACTTGACAACCTCGCTTTTTTTTACTAGCACTGACTTTGCTGAAAGCCGTTTTGTTAAGGATTTCCTTTAACGAATGCACTAACTGCAAGTCGCTCTGATTAAGAGTGTCTGCTAAATGACTAAAATGGAAATGTAATGTACACGTAATGAAGGGGAGAAGAGGAAAGAGAGTGGAGAAGAGGGAGAGAGGAGGACAGGACGAGAGGATGAGAAGAGGAGGAGGAGGAGGAGGAGGAGAGAAGGAGAGGGGAGCCGAGGGTACAGGAGGAGACTGAGGTCTAATGAGAGATTAGTCATGCTAAAGATGCTGAAGGTTAGTCTGCCACTATGACTGAAATGTTTTTGTGTGTGTGAATGGCATGTGCGTGTGCTGACAGAGGAAGGAACTTCCCCTTTATTCACTGCACCGTCTAATTACTGCAAGTACAGAAAAACATGGTTGACACTGCAGGGCACACACACACACATACACCATGAGGAGTCCTGTAGGACAGATGCAATCATTGTTTGTGCTGTTAGATTAGGAGTGAGGTAGTCAGAGATAATCTCCTTGAAGGCTTTTCACTGTGAGTTAGAACTGGTTAAATCTAGATGGGGAGTTGTTGAATAAAAGAGTTACTGCCATTTTGCTTTAGGAAAACCATACATGTTAGTACAGGAGAGGAGTTTCCTGTGGGTTAGAGGCTGAGGCGGCCCGCAGTGAGGCATGAGAAGTAGCAGTAATCATTGCTCCCACTGACTGCAGCCTCCAGGAACTAATAGAGGTGTTATCTCTTCTTTAGCAGATAAAAGATCCAATATATGTCTAGATACACGACTGGTACACAAGACTAATGCTGATCTCCCCACCAATGTATAACACACACACACACACACTGGATCATGCAGGCCAGTCTTTGCTCTTTCATTAGTGTTCTTCTGCTGTGGTAAAAGCCTCAGAGTTACTCTTAGTATGGAACAATACACCACTCTCTCTCTCTCTCTCTCTCTCTCTCTCTCTCTCTCTCTCTCTCTCTCTCTCAATTCAATTACATTTCAATTTAAAGGACTTTATTAGCATGGGAAACATGTTTTACATTGCGAAAGCAAATGAAATAGATAATAAACAAAAGTGAAATGAACAATTTAACATTAAACAATACACTCTCTCTCTCTTTCTGACTTTACCTAACGCTCACTCTCTCTCTCTTTCTGACTTTACCTAACGCTCTCTCTCTCTCTTTCTGACTTTACCTAACGCTCACTCTCTCTCTCTTTCTGACTTTACCTACCGCTCTCTCTCTCTCTCTCTCTCTCTCTCTCTCTCACTCTCTCTCTCTCTCTATCTATCTATCTGTATTTCTCTATTATTTTCTCTCCTTTCCTCTTCTTGTCTGATGGAGAAGACTGAAGACTTTTCACAGTGTGTTTGATTGTGTTTTTTAGTCATGACAGTCTCATCAGGGATTCTACACTCCCTCCCAGTGGCCCCTAACTCTTACTCCTAACCTCTAACCTTGTGGCTGTGATGTGTCACATGCATGAATGTAAGACAATCTAGTGTGTGTGTCTTTGTGTGTGTGCGTCAGCGAGAAGTGGGATGATACAACACTTTAGCCTTTCAAATTATAGCCAGAGGAACAGGCCTCATGCATATGTATAAATTTAGGACACCTCAGAGCAAAATGCAGAATAAAGCAACATAGAGAGAGAGAGAGAGAGAGAGAGAATAACAGAGAGAGAGGAAGAAAATAAGAGAGAGAGCGAGAATACAAGGGAGAGAGGGAGAGAGAGAAAAGGGAGAGAGAGAGAGAGAGAAAGGGAGAAAGAGAGAGAGAGAGAGTGTAAATGTTGCCACAGGACGCTCTCCTGTACTACAGATTGTAATGTGTGTCTGTGAGTGAGTTATGTAAGCTGTTTTGTTGCATGAAGCAGAATGCATATTAACTACACAGCTACTTCTGTCAGAGACTTAGTTGAAGATAAGGCTGGGGTTTACTTTTTAGCGTAATTCTCTTTACTCTGTCTTTTCACAGCAGCCCATTCTCCCGGCATCGTTATGTCAGAGTGTGACTGCCTGTGTGTGTGTGTGTGTGTATGTGTCTAGCTGGTGTTAAGGCGAGGAGAAAGCTACTTCTATGCCCATTATTTTGTGTTCCTGTTCTGTCTCCTTCTCTCTCTGTGTGTGTGTGTGAGAGAGAGAGAGAGAGAGAGAGAGAGAGAGAGAGAGAGAGAGAGAGAGAGAGAGAGAGAGAGAGAGAGAGAGAGAGAGAGAGAGAGAGAGAGAGAGAGAGAGAGAGAGAGAGAGAGAGAGAGAGAGAGAGAGAGAGAGAGAGAGAGAGAGAGAGAGAGATGCAGCCTAAGAAATGCTAGTCCTGTTTGTTGTGCTAGGACTTCTGGGGTTTTCCACCCCTGAACCGATCTCAAAAGGATGGCTGGGTTGTGGAAGATAGGCTCCACCCTGCTGTCCCTCCATCCGACATCAGTATGGGACAGCAGTCTCTGTACCACCTTTAGTCGGAATGCAGCCACCCTGCTCTCCAGTTCCACCAGGCCCTGTCCTCCTTCATTTATGGACATATACAACACTTCCGCCCTCAGCCAGTGATGACCCGACCAGAAGAAATCCACCAGCTTGCGTTGCAGGTCTGCGAGCAGCCCGGCGGGGGGGTTGAGGACAGCCAGTTTATGCCACAGGGAAGATGCCACCAGGTTGTTGATTATCAGCACCCTCCCTCTATATGACACTTGGGACAGGAGCCACCTACACCGGGCCAGTCCACTGCCTGTGACAGCCCCTCCCAGTTCTTCCTGACCCACCTCTCCGAGCCCAGGTACACCCCCAAAATGTTAAGCCCTTCACAACCCCACTACAAACCTCCTGGAAGCAGAGGAGTGGCCCTATCCCTCCATGCCCCACATAACAGAGCTTTGCTCTTGCCCCAGTTTACCTTAGCTGACGAAGCTCCCTCAAACACCTTCAGACTAGTCTCTAGTGCCTGCATATCCTGACCATCACAGAAACGTAATCTGCATACACTGACACTGCTATGCCTGTCCAACACACTCCATGCAGTCTCCTGCGTAGCAGGTCCAAAAAAGGCTCAATGGCTAGTGTATATAACTACCCTGATAGAGGGCATCCATGTCTAATTCCCCGCCTCACCCAGACTGGCCTACTGAGCCCCCCTCCCACCTTAACCATACATGATGCCCCAGCATACAACATCTTCACATAGGCCAAAAAGCTTTCCCCAGACCCAAACACAGACATCACATTAAACAGATACTCATGGCCCACTCTATCAAAAGCCTTCTCTTGATCTAAAGAGACCAGTCCAAAGTTCACATTAGAACCTCTCAACAAGTCCAACATGTCCCTGATTAAGAACAAGTTGTCCGTGATTGAGCGTCCTGGTACGCAATATGTCTGGTCCTTGTGTACTATAGAGTCCAGATGGGACTTCAGTCTGTTGGCGAGGACCTTGGCAAATATCTTGTAGTCCGCACAGAGCAATGCCACAGGCCTCCAGTTCTTAAGTTCACACAAGTCCCCTTTTTTGGGCAGGAGAGTCAGAGCCGCCCGATTGCAGCTCATCGGCAACTCTCCTACCCTGACGCACTCACGCAACACGCAAAAGAAGTCCAGTCCAATTATTCCCCAGAATTTTTTATCAAACTCCACTGGGAGTCCATCGACCCCCGGTGCACGGCCGGGGGACATCTGGGTTACGGCCTCTGCCAGTTCATGGGACAACAGGGAATGTCCATTTCATCCCTCTCTGTGCCAGAGAGAGCTTAGGGAGTTCGGCAAACAAAACCTGAGCACACATAGAATCACACAGTTCTGCCCTATACAACTCAGTATAAAACTCCACGGTACGCTCCCGCATCTCCCCCACCACAGAGGTCACCCGCCCATCCGACAGCCGTAGACAATGCATACCCTTGGTTTCACCGCTCTGTCTTTCCAAACCAAAGAAGGAGCTGGGAGCATCCATCTCCTTGAGCATGGAGAACCTAGCTCTTACTCCCTTTGCTTTAACCTGGAAATAACTGCCCAGGTCCCTACGTAATTCAGCTAAATTAGCCTGGAGGCCTACATTGCCTTGCCCCACCAGCTCTACCTCCATCTCACTAATACTACGCTCGAGTTCCCCCAATACTCTCCTAGCCTCTGAGGATGAGAGAGCTGTATACTGTTGACAGAAAAACCGAATTTGGACTTTTCCCACATCCCACCATTGACTAAGAGACTCATACTCCTCTCTTCGCTGCCCCCACCTTTCCCAAAAAGTCTGGAAACCTGAGCAAAAAGTGGCATCTTACATTAAACTTCCAATAGGATGCCTGCCGAGGCCCTGTTGAAATAGACAGCCGAGCCATGGTTATGTGATGATCCGAAAACCCACCGGTAGAATGGTAGCACCCAACAGCCTATTGCTCTGATTCCTGGACATGTAAAACCGATTGAGTCGGGCTGCACTCACCCTAGCCCCAAAGACCTTCACCCATGTATACTGTCTTGTGTTGGGATGTCTAGTTCTCCAAACATCCATTAGGTCAAACTGATTAAAGATGTCCCTTAACACCCCCACTGAGCCTGAATGAGGCTCCTCTCCATTTCTGTCTTTTGTCAAATCCATCGTACAGTTCCAGTCCCTGCCGACCACCAGCGTCTCCTCAGGCGATACCTGTGAGAGTTCCTGTCTAAGACACCCAAATAGAAGCCCCCTGTCTCTCCCTGTGTTAGACGCATACACATTTACAGTTGAAGTCGGAAGTTTACATACACTTAGGTTGGAGTCATTAAAACTTGTTTTTCAACCACTCCACAAATTTCTTGTTAACAAACTATAGTTTGGCAAGTCGGTTAGGACATCTACTTTGTGCATGACACAAGTAATTTTTCCAACAATTGTTTACAGACAGATTATTTCACTTATAATTCACTGTATCACAATTCCAGGGGGTCAGAAGTTTACATACACTAAGTTGACTGTGCCTTTAAACAGCTTGGAAAATTCCAGAAAATGATGTAATGGCTTTAGAAACTTCTGATAGGCTAATTGACATAATTTGAGTAAATTGGAGGTGTACCTGTGGATGTATTTCAAGGCCTACCTTCAAACTCAGTGCCTCTTTGCTTGACATCATGGGAAAATCAAAAGAAATCAGCCAAGACCTCAGAAAAAAAATTGTAGACCTCCACAAGTCTAGTTCATCCTTGGGAGCAATTTCCAAACACCTGAAGGTACCACGTTCATCTGTACAAACAATAGTATGCAAGTATAAACACCATGGGACCACGCAGCCGTCATACCGCTCTGGAAGGAGACGCGTTCTGTCTCCTAGAGATGAACGATTGGTGCGGAAAGTGCAAATCAATCCCAGAACAACAGCAAAGGACCTTGTGAAGATGCTGGAGGAAACAGGTACAAAAGTATCTATATCCACAGTAAAACGAGTCTTATATCGACATAACCTGAAAGGCTGCTCAGCAAGGAAGAAGCCACTGCTCCAAAACCGCCATAAAAAAGCCAGACTACGGTTTGCAACTGCACATGGGGACAAAGTACTTTTTGGAGAAATGTCCTCAGGTCTGATGAAACAAAAATATAACTGTTTGGCCATAATGACCATCATTATGTTTGGAGGAAAAAGGGGGTAATTGCAAGCCGAAGAACACCATCCCAACCGTGAAGCACGGGGGTGACAGCATCATGCTGTGGGGGTGCTTTGCTGCAGGAGGGACTGGTGTACTTCACAAAATAGATGGCATCATGAGGAAGGAAGATTATATGGACATATTGAAGCAACATCTCAAGACATCAGTCAGGAAGTTAAAGCTTGGTCGCAAAAGGGTTTTCCAAATGGACAATGACCCCAAGCATACTTCCAAAGTTGTGGGAAAATGGCTTAAAGATAACAAAGTCAAGGTATTGGAGTGGCTATCACAAAGCCCTGACCTCAATCCTATAGAACATTTGTGGGCCTACAAACCTGACTTAGTTACACCAGCTCTGTCAGGAGGAATGGGCCAAAATTCACCCAACTTATTGTGGGAAGCTTGTGGAAGGCTACCCGAAACGTTTGACCCAAGTTAAACAATTTAAAGTCAATGCTACCAAATACTAATTGTGTGTATGTAAACTTCTGACCCACTGGGAATGTGATGAAATAAATAAAAGCTGAAAGAAATCATTCTCTCTACTATTATTCTGACATTTCACATTCTTAAAATAAAGTGGTGACCCTAACTGACCTAAGACAGGGAGTTTTTACTAGGATTAAATGTCATGAATTGTGAAAAACTGAGTTTAAATGTATTTGGCTAAGATATATGTAAACTTCCGACTTCAACTGTATAAAGACAAAACCCTTGTTGTTAATTTCTGCTTTTACTACAAGCAGTCTACCCCTACACACCTCTGTTGAGGAGCACATTTTTACAGACAGACACGGTACAAAAAGGACTGCCACCCCTGCACTAAGATTTGTCCCATGGCTCAGCACACTTGCCCCTTTCCACCAGAGCCCCCAATCAACTTCATTCACCACATTGCTATGCGTCTCCTGCATAAACAACACATGCACTTTTTTATTTATTTATTTTTTTACATATTCACCCAACACACTCCTCTTTCCCGCATCTTTGGTGCCATTAATATTAAGCGAGCCCATAGCAAAGCTCAAAAAACCCCAGTGCCAGAAAGAAAACGTTCATCTAAACAGTGTCTGAAGGTAGACCTTTATGCACGGTTGTGACCCACTTCCTCAACCTAAACCGTTTCCTGGGTGAGAGGACACCATGTCCCTAATTTTTCATAGCATGTTGTACTGATCATACAAACTTTCCCGGATCGCAAAAAAAAGCCTCAAGATTAACTTTTTTCCCCTTAGTCTCATTCAGGAACCTTGACAGTTATCTCACCGTATCCTTTGACCCCTCTGACTGACTGGCTGTCAGCTCTGGACCCATTGAGGAGGAGTCTGAAAAGAAATCCTCCTCATCGTCTTCTTCCTCAGACTCACCTTCCTCCTCCTCATCTCCATCTCCCAACCCTGACCACCTGCCCTTCCTCTCTAGTCGGGGCCTCCCCCAGCACCAGGCAAAGGTTCCTTGGTGCCTTTCACCACACCAGCCTCTGCCCTCCCACCTCCTTTCTTCTCCCCCTTTTTCCTCTTCCGCTTGACACCTCCTCCACCCCCTAGTCGCTCACCCTTTCCCACTATACTCTCCTTATCCTCTAGCATAACCTGACTAAGCCCAGCCTCATCTACACCACCATCCATGACATGACTAGACCCAGCCTCACCTACACCACCATCTATAGCATGACTATAACCAGCCTCTTCTACCCGCCTTCTGTAGCATGACTTGGCCCAGCCTTAGCTACACTACCATCTGTAGCATGACTAGGCCCAGCCTCTGCTGCCTGCATCTCATCGCCCCCTGCACATTGACCTCGAGATCCCCCACTGGTGCATGTACCCTCACCTTGTCTATGACCTTTATGTGGGCACGCAAAACTCTTATGCCCCAAATCCCCACACTCAAAGCACTGTAGACTATCTGTGCTGGCAAAACCTGCATGGAGCCCCTCCCCATGCCTCACTTTAAAATGCACATTTAACTGTTGCTCATTGTTATTCAGAAACATGAATACTTGCCCTCCGAACGCAACAACATGCTTGACGGCATCTGCAAACTTACCAAAACGACTCAACTCCTTCCTGATTTGATCATCCCCTAATAAACAGAGGCAAATTTGCAACTACCACCCTAGTCGAAGGGGTAGAAAGAGGAGAAATTGGCACCAACACACCCCTTACAAATATTCCACTAGAAATGAGCCTTTACTATATCCACAGTAAATCGAGTCCTATATCGACATAACCTGAAAGGCTGCTCAGCAAGGATGAAGCCACTGCTCCAAAACCGCCATAAAAAAGCCAGACTACGGTTTGCAACTGCACATGGGGACAAAGATCGTACTTTTTGGAGAAATGTCCTCTGGTCTGATGAAACAAAAATATAACTGTTTGGCCATAATGACCATCATTATGTTTGGAGGAAAAAGGGGGTAATTGCAAGCCGAAGAACACCATCCCAACCGTGAAGCACGGGGGTGATAGCATCATGCTGTGGGGGTGCTTTGCTGCAGGAGGGACTGGTGTACTTCACAAAATAGATGGCATCATGAGGAAGGAAGATTATGTGGATATTTTGAAGCAACATCTCAAGACATCAGTCAGGAAGTTAAAGCTTGGTCGCAAATGGGTTTTCCAAATGGACAATGACCCCAAGCATACTTCCAAAGCTGTGGGAAAATGGCTTAAAGATAACAAAGTCAAGGTATTGGAGTGGCCATCACAAAGCCCTGACCTCAATCCTATAGAACATTTGTGGGCAGAACTGAAAAAGCGTGTGCGAGCAAGGAGGCCTACAATCCTGACTTAGTTACACCAGCTCTGTCAGGAGGAATGGGCCAAAATTCACCCAACTTATTGTGGGAAGCTTGTGGAAGGCTACCCGAAACGTTTGACCCAAGTTAAACAATTTAAAGTCAATGCTACCAAATACTAATTGTGTGTATGTAAACTTCTGACCCACTGGGAATGTGATGAAATAAATAAAAGCTGAAAGAAATCATTCTCTCTACTATTATTCTGACATTTCACATTCTTAAAATAAAGTGGTGATCCTAACTGACCTAAGACAGGGAGTTTTTACTAGGATTAAATGTCATGAATTGTTAAAAACTGAGTTTATATGTATTTGGCTAAGGTATATGTAATCTTCCGACTTCAACTGTATAAAGACAAAACCCTTGTTGTTAATTTCTGCTTTTACTACAAGCAGTCTACCCCTACACACCTCTGTTGAGGAGCAAATTTTTACAGACAGACACGGTACAAAAAGGACTGCCACCCCTGCACTAAGATTTGTCCCATGGCTCAGCACACTTGCCCCTTTCCACCAAAAGGGGTTTATACCCACCAAATTTGCTCTTTTCATGAACAGAACCACAGCTTTGTTCATTCTGGAAGCGGAATGTATAAATTCAGCTCCAACCTGTTCGCCGACCGTGAGCAGAACCTCCTCCACCTTAATTCCATTCTCGGGAACACACCTGAATCCATGCCGTAACGACAGCATCTCCTCCGCGCTAGGCTGCGAAGCCATCGCTCACACCACTCCGTTCAAAACCCCAGGAAACTAAACCTCTGTCCTCTTCCACCCTAACTTTGAAGAAAAAAAAATGTGGGTACCACTAAAACAAACAGTGCATTAACCCTCCACCATAGAAAATAAAAATTGAAAGAAAGGACCAAGGAAAAAATCAAGAAATAAGTTAGGACAGAGCTCAAAGACAGAGAGAGAGAGAGAGAGAGAGAGAGCTCAAAGACATTGCTCCTGCATTTTAGATATAGATAAATATAGATTTAGAGTTAGATAAAGTAGGATTTTTTGGCAGGGACATATACAGGATGCTACCCTCCACAACATAACCTTCATCCCAAACCAAACCTACAACCTGATTTTGGACGGATGTTCTGGCAAACAAACAGAAACCTGAAAACACCATCCAACCTGGAACTGAGTGAGTAATGTTTAGTATGAAGCTATTTTTCACTTTCAAAAACCAAGAAGAAAAATACATTACAATGATATATTTTACTTTATAAGGACTGAATGCTAAGGCTACCAAGCTTGCTAGTACAAAGAGATACCATTTCAATTAGCACTGACGTGTGAAGTGAGAGGTGTCAAAGCCCTTGAGCCCAACAATGGCAGGAGAGTCGCATAGTCTACCCCAACCAAATGGAGAGGCCTTAGAAGCACCGCCCCGCTGTTCAGAGGTCATTAAAATACAGTACCCTCTGGATGTAAAAAAATGACAAGACACGAAAAGAGTACAAAATGAAACCTATTTTGGGGAATCAGGAGACACTTTTTGCTGGTTTTTATAAAAATGGGAACATAAGCAACCTTATCTTCCACACAGACCATCCCCTGGCATGGCACAGTGCTATACTAGCACACTACCCCTCTGTTAAGAGTGGGGGGTGTTAGCGATGGGTGGAAACTCAGGATACTGGACAACGAGGACTCTGAGTCGTCTAATATTAATCTCTATAAATCTGGAACCGTTTTGATTCAAGGCAGCACCAAACAATTCCAGCTGGACTTTCACCTAATCAAAGAAATAGCTCAGCAGGAGAAGCTCTCCCTTGAGAAAGATACCCCCACCCCGAGCGGGTCAGACCAGACCTCTTCATTAAATAACCCCACAGAGCAACCCCAAGCAGAAAGTCAACTTCTGGATACATTCACCCAGCTGGAGGTAAGGCAGGTGGAGCTGGAACAGCAGGTGAACACACTCCAGTCAGCACAGACCCAGACAACAGTCCAGCACAACAACACATACTATTAAGAAATGCTATAGATGGAAGGAAAGTAGTGTTGAAACCTACCAAAAAACAATTAGGCAACAACAAATTCAATCCATTCTAGACAACTTCCTGGACAAAACGTTCCACTGTAATAGTGAAGGTGCAAACTTGGCAGTAGAAAACCTAAACAGTATATTTGACCTCTCAGCTTCTCTATCAAATCTAAAAACCTCTAACAGAAAACCAAAGAAAAGTAACAACAGTGATAAATGGTTTGATGAAGAATGCAAAAACCTAAGAAAGAAATTGAGAAACCTATCCAACCAAAAAAACATAGAGACCCAGAAAACCTGAGCCTACGCCTCACTATGGTGAATCACTAAAACAATACAGAAATACACTATGGAAAAGAAGGAACAGCATGTCAGAAATCAGCTCAATGTAATTGAAGAATCCATAGACTCTAACCACTTCTGGGAAAATTGGAAAACACTGAACAAACAACAACACGAAGAGCTATCTATCCAAAACGGAGATGTATGGGTAAACCACTTCTCCAATCGTTTTGGCCCTATAACAGAGAACAAACAGAAAAAAAATATACATGATCAAATGCAAATCTTAGAATCAACTATTAAAGACTACCAGAACCCACTGGATTCTCCAATTACATTGAATGAACTGCAGGACAAAATACAAACCCTCCAACCCCAAAAGGCCGGCTACGACAGAGCCTGTCTCCCGAGTGGCTCAGTGGTCTAAGGTACTGCATCGCAGTGCTAGCTGTGCCACTAGAGATCCTGGTTCGAATCCAGGCTCTGTCGTAGCCGGCCGCGACCGAGACCCATGGGGCGGGCGCAACTGGCCCAGCGTCGTCCAGGGTAGGGGAGGGAATGGCCGGCAGGGATGTAGCTCAGTAGAGCATGGCGTTTGCAACGCCAGGGTTGTGGGTTCGATTCCCACAGGGGGCCAGTATAAAAAAGAATGTATGCACTCACTAACTGTAAGTCGCTCTGGATAAGAGCGTCTGCTAAATGACTTAAATGTAAATGTAAATGTTGATGGTATTCTCAATGAAATGATAAAATATACAGACCACAAATTTCAATTAGCTATACTTAAACTCTTTAACATCATCCTTAGCTCTGACATCTTCCCCAATATTTGGAACCAAGGACTGACCACCCCAATCCACAAAAGTGGAGACAAATTTGACCCCAATAACTACCGTGGGATATGCGTCAACATCAACCTTGGGAAAATCCTCTGCATTATCATTAACAGCAGACTAGTTCATTTCCTCAGTGAAAACAATGTACTGAGCAAATGTCAAATTGGCTTTTACCAAATTACCGCACGACAGACCACGTATTCACCCTGCACACCCTATTTGACAAACAAACAAACCAAAACAAAGCGCAAAGTCTTCTCATGCTTTGTTGATTTCAAAAAAGCTTTTGACTCAATTTGGCATGAGGGTCTGCTATACAAATTGATGGAAAGTGGGGTTGGGGGAAAAACATACAACATTATAAAATCCATGTACGCAAACAAAAAGTGTGCGGTTAAAATTGGCAAAAAACACACACATTTCTTTCCACAGGGCCGTGGGGTGAGACAGGGATGCAGTTTAAGCCCCACCCTCTTCAACATATATATCAACGAATTGGCGAGGGCACTAGAACAGTCTGCAGCACCCGGCCTCACCCTACTAGAATCTGAAGTCAAATGTCTACTGTTTGCTGATGATCTGGTGCTTCTGTCACCAACCAAGGAGGGCCTACAGCAGCACCTAGATCTTCTGCACAGATTCTGTCAGACCTGGGCCCTGACAGTAAATCTCAGGACCACAAATACAAATTCCATCTAGACACCGTTGCCCTAGAGCACACAAAAAACTATACATACCTCGGCCTAAACATCAGCGCCACAGGTAACACACACACACAAAGAGAGAGAGAGAGAGAGAAAGAGAGAGAGAGAGAGAGAGAGAGAGAGAGAGAGAGAGAGAGAGAGAGAGAGAGAGAGAGAGAGAGAGAGAGAGAGAGAGAGAGAGAGAGAGAGAGAGAGAGAGAGAGAGAGAGAGAGAGAGAGAGAGAGAGAGAGAGAGAGAGAGAGAGAGAGAGAGAGAGAGAGAGAGAGAGAGAGAGAGAGAGAGAGAGAGAGAGAGAGAGAGAGAGAGAGAGAGAGAGAGAGAGAGAGAGAGAGAGAGAGAATGGGGATTTAAACTCTGGCCTTCATTCCAAAAGGATCCTAATTATTAGTGTGACAGACAGAACAGTGAACCATATTAACCAGTGTGACAGACAGAGTAGTATGTGTCCTCTCACCTGGATAGTGAGAAAGGTGGAGAACCTCATCTCTGTCTGAGTTAGTCTCTGTGTGTGTCTGCTTTAGAAGTATTTTAGCGCAGGATAAACAGAGTGGTCTCATATGATCCTCTAATTCCTGCTCTTCAGTCATCCATCTGGCCCTCTGAACACACACACACACACACACACACACACACACACACACACAGTCTTGTATAACTAACCTTGT
Source organism: Coregonus clupeaformis (assembly GCF_020615455.1). Taxonomy (NCBI): domain Eukaryota; kingdom Metazoa; phylum Chordata; class Actinopteri; order Salmoniformes; family Salmonidae; genus Coregonus; species Coregonus clupeaformis. The sequence goes on along the minus strand of NC_059197.1, from coordinate 32,025,060 downwards.
GGGGACACACAATTCAGTCTCATTCAAAATCCTATTTTCCCTTAACCCTAGCTCTAACCATTACCCTAACCCCAAAACCTAACCTTAACCCTAAACCTAGCTCCTAACCCTAAAACTATCCCTAGCTCTTAAACCTAACCTTAAACCTAATTCCAACACTAATTCTAACCTCAACCCTAAACCCACTAGAAATAGCATTTGACCTTGTGGGGACCAACAAAAATGTCCTCAGTTGGTCAAATGTGTGTTTGTTTACTATTCTTATGGGGACTCGAGTCCCCACAAGTATAGTTAAACACGTCCCACACGTAAGCACACACTGCACCTTATCACATAACGCTTTAGGGGATGGATACACACAGAGTCAGATGAAGGGGATATAGTGTGAGTGTGTACTGAAGCAGCAGAGAACTGTAGATAAACAGTCTGATACGATCCTCCTCCTCAGAGACTCTTGACTCTTATACTGCACATACACATTTACATACACATCATGTTAGCTTAATGTGACTTCATCCCTTCAGAGTGTATGCGGTGGTCATGTGTGTGTGTGAGTGAGTGTGTGTGTGTGCGTGTGAGTGCAACCAGGATTAGAAACAGAGACCCTTGGTAAGAGATGGTCAGACATGGTCAGAGATGGTCAGAGATGGTCAGAGATGGTCAGAGATGGTCAGAGATGGTAAGCATCACACATACATTCCAGGGTTTCAGCTCTATGGTAGGGGACTGTGCTCCATGCTACAGCTGTGACTTCCTTCCTTCCTTCCTTCCTTCCTTCCTTCAGAGTAGCGAGTATAATAATACATCTTCAAATACAACTAATTAGAATATTGCATTTTTTGGCAGGCAATTGTGTGTGAGTTTGTGTCCAGCAATATACTTCTCCCATGGGCTAAGAAACTCAATTATTTTAAATATGTTATTGGACCATAAACAAATATGGCTCATTAACCTTTACGGACCAAATAATGATGATCCACACTTTGAAAAAATATATATAAATTATAGACCTCGAAGCAATTAAAGACTCTATTATTATGGTGGGAGATTATAATACCGTTTTAAATAGCTCAATGGACTGTAAAGGAAATCACACTACAAACAATCACCCTCATGCTCTTAAGGAAATTGTGAATGTCATTGATACATTAGAACTAGTAGATATATGGAGGCTTAAATATCCTGATCTAGTGAGATATACATGGCGGAGACTCAATCAAGTTAGTCGTCTTGACTTCATTCTTATGTCATTCTCGTTGGCACCAAAAGTTTAAAAAGTGTTGATAGGGGACAGAATGCGGTCGGACCATCATATAATTGGCATATACATGACTCTTACTGAATTTCCACGTGGGCGAGGATATTGGAAATTTAATCAAAGCCTATTGGATGATAACTTGTTTTTAACTAGGACAGAGGAATTTATAACTGTTTTTTTCCGACATAACATAGGTACAGCAAATCCCCTTATTGTATGGGACTCCTTTAAATGTGCCTTTAGAGGCCATGCAATTCAGTACTCATCTCGAAAACAAAAGCAATTTAGGTCAAAAGAGTCCATACTAACAAAGGAAATAGAAGGTCTAACAGAACAGATAGATAGCAATAAAAACGGTAACATAGAGGCTCAGAATAAATTAGAGGAAAAACAAAAATAAATGGAGAAACTTATTCAAGAAAGATTAAGTGTAATATATTATAAAAATAAAGCAAACTGAAAGGAATATGGGGAAAAATGCAGCAAATTCTTTTTTAATCTTCAACATAGGAATGCTACCAAAAATAATTTATTGAAACTGGTTACAAATGACGGAGTCACCCATGATTCACCAAATGATATTTTGAAGGAGGAAACAAAGTACTTTAAGCATATGTTTTCGTTTCAGTCGCCTCATCTCCTCTAACTGAAGCTAATTGTAGAGATTTTTTTTCTATTGATAATGTAAAATTAACAGCCATACAGAAAGACTCATGTGAAGGTGAAATGACAGAGGAGGAACTCCTGGATGCAATTAAAGACTTTAAGTCCGGGAAAACTCCAGGGTTGGATGGCATACCAGTCGAGGTATACCAAACCTTTTTTGATATACTCAGAGGACCGATATTAGCATGTTTTAACCACTCCTATGTAAATGGTAGATTATCAGACACTTAAGAAAAAGGCCTGATTTCATTATTAGTGAAACAGGATACAAGTGGAAATTATAAAGATCCAGTCCATTTAAAAAATTGGCGGCCCCTTACACTTCAGTGTTGTGATGCAAAAATTCTAGCAAAATGTATAGCGCATAGAATTAAAAAGGTATTGTCGGCCATTATTCATTCTAATCAGACAGGTTTTTACATGGGCGATACGTTGGAGATAATATAAGGCAAGTACTGGAAACAATAGGAACAATCTGGGAAGCCAGGCCTACTATTCATAGCAGACATCGAAAAGGCATTTGATAAAGTACGACTGGGGTTTATATATAAATGCCTGGAGCATTTCAATTTTGGACAATCTCTTATAAATTGGGTTAAAATCATGTATAGTAACCCTAGGTGTAAAAAAATAAATAATCCTGCAGCGCACGCAAGGTCCCCCTGCTCAAGCCAGCGAATGTCCAGGCCCGTCTGAAGTTTGCCAATGACCATCTGGATGATCCAGAGGAGGAATGGGAGAAGGTCATGTGGTCTGATGAGACAAAAATAGAGCTTTTTGGTCTAAACTCCACTCTTCGTGTTTGGAGGAAGAAGAAGGATGAGTACAACCCCAAGAACACCATCCCAACCGTGAAGCATGGAGGTGGAAACATCATTCTTTGGGGATGACTTTTCTGCAAAGGGGACAGGACGACTGCACCGTATTGAGGGGAGGATGGATGGGGCCATGTATCGTGAGATCTTGGCCAACAACCTCCTTCCCTCAGTAAAAGCATTGAAGATGGGTCGTGGCTGGGTCTTCCAGCATAACAACGACCCGAAACACACAGCCAGGGCAACTAAGGAGTGGCTCCAGTAAGAAGCATCTCAAGGTCCTGGAGTGGCCTAGCCAGTCTCCAGACCTGAACCCAATAGAAAATCTTTGGAGGGAGCTGAAAGTCCGTATTCCCAGCGATAGCCCCGAAACCTGAAGGATCTGGAGAAGGTCTGTATGGAGGAGTGGGCTAAAATCCCTGCTGCAGTGTGTGCAAACCTGGTCAAGACCTACAGGAAACGTATTATCTCTGTAATTGCAAACAAAGGTTTCTGTACCAAATATTAAGTTCTGCTTTTCTGATGTATCAAATACTTATGTCATGCAATAAAATGCAAAGTAATTACTTAAAAATCATACAATGTGATTTTCTGGATTTTTGTTTTAGATTCCGTCTCTCACAGTTGAAGTGTACCTATGATAAAAATTACAGACCTCTACATGCTTTGTAAGTAGGAAAACCTGCAAAATTGGCAGTGTATCAAATTCTCCCCAATGTATGTATATATGTGTACAGTGGGGGAAAAAAGTATTTAGTCAGCCACCAATTGTGCAAGTTCTCCCACTTAAAAAGATGAGAGAGGCCTGTAATTTTCATCATAGGTACACGTCAACTATGACAGACAAACTGAGAATTTTCTTTCCAGAAAATCACATTGTAGGATTTTTTATGAATTTATTTGCAAATTATGGTGGAAAATAAGTATTTGGTCACCTACAAACAAGCAAGATTTCTGGCTCTCACATACCTGTAACTTCTTCTTTAAGAGGCTCCTCTGTCCTCCACTCATTACCTGTATTAATGGCACCTGTTTGAACTTGTTATCAGTATAAAAGACACCTGTCCACAACCTCAAACAGTCACATTCCAAACTCCACTATGGCCAAGACCAAAGAGCTGTCAAAGGACACCAGAAACAAAATTGTAGACCTGCACCAGGCTGGGAAGACTGAATCTGCAATAGGTAAGCAGCTTGGTTTGAAGAAATCAACTGTGGGAGCAATTATTAGGAAATGGAAGACATACAAGACCACTGATAATCTCCCTCGATCTGGGGCTCCACACAAGATCTCACCTCGTGGGGTCAAAATGATCACAAGAACGGTGAGCAAAAATCCCAGAACCACACGGGGGGACCTAGTGAATGACCTGCAGAGAGCTGGGACCAAAGTAACAAAGCCTACCATCAGTAACACACTACGCCGCCAGGGACTCAAATCCTGCAGTGCCAGACGTGTCCCCCTGCTTAAGCCAGTATATGTCCAGGCCCGTCTGAAGTTTGCTAGAGTGCATTTGGATGATCCAGAAGAGGATTGGGAGAATGTCATATGGTCAGATGAAACCAAATAGAACATTTTGGTAAAAACTCAACTCATCGTGTTTGGAGGACAAAGAATCCTGAGTTGCATCCAAAGAACACCATACCTACTGTGAAGCATGGGGGTGGAAACATCATGCTTTGGGGCTGTTTTTCTGCAAAGGGACCAGGACGACTGATCCGTGTAAAGGAAAGAATGAATGGGGCCATGTATCATGAGATTTTGAGTGAAAACCTCCTTCCATCAGCAAGGGCATTGAAGATGAAACGTGGCTGGGTCTTTCAGCATGACAATGATCCCAAACACACCGCCGGGCAACGAAGGAGTGGCTTCGTAAGAAGCATTTCAAGGTCCTGGAGTGGCCTAGCCAGTCTCCAGATCTCAACCCCCATAGAAAATATTTGGAGGGAGTTGAAAGTCCGTGTTGCCCAGCGACAGCCCCAAAACATCACTGCTCTAGAGGAGATCTGCATGGAGGAATGGGCCAAAATACCAGCAACAGTGTGTGAAAACCTTGTGAAGACTTACAGAAAACGTTTGACCTGTGTCATTGCCAACAAGGGTATATAACAAAGTATTGAGAAACTTTTGTTATTGACCAAATACTTATTTTCCACCATAATTTGCAAATAAATTCATTAAAAATCCTACAATGTGATTTTCTGGATTTTTTTTCTCATTTTGTCTGTCATAGTTGACGTGTACCTATGATGAAAATTACAGGCCTCTCTCATCTTTTTAAGTGGGAGAACTTGCACAATTGGTGGCTGACTAAATACTTTTTAGTACCACTGTATATGTGTATATGTATATATGTGTATATATATATATATATATATATATATATATATATATATATGCGAGAGAATAGAAAAAACATATGGGGGATTGGAAGTGATGCAGACAATTACATTGATGGAAGTTACAATCTATCTGCAATATTAAAGCTGATCTACCCCCTAAAAAAATAAAAAATAAAAAATAAGAAACACTCTGTGTGACCCTGATTTAGCCCACTGCAGTAAAAGGTTAAAGTAGTAAAAAGTTCATAAAAAGTTAATGTTTGGTCCCATATTCTCAGCATGCAATGACTACATCAAGCTTGTGACTACAAATTGGTTGGATGCGTTTGCTGTTTGTTTTGGTTGTGTTTCAGATTATTTTGTGCCTAATAGAAATGAATGGTAAATAACGTATTTTATCATTTTAGAGTCACCTTTATTGAAAATAAGAAATACGTTTCTAAACACTTCTACATTACCGTATTTTTGGGTATTTTGTTAGGATCCATCCCCATTAGCTGTTGCAAAAGCAGCAGCTACTCTTCCTGGGTCCACACAAAACATGACACATCACATAATACAGAACATTGATAGACAAGAAAAGTTCAAGGACAGAACTACATCAATAAAAAAATTAAAAAAGGCACACATATCAATACATACACACAAACTATCTAGGTCAAAAGGGGAGGGGCGTTGTGCCACGCTTTATCTGTTTTTTTAAACCAGGTTTGCTGTTCATTTGAGCAATATGAGATGGAACGGAGTTCCATGCAATAATGGCTCTATATAATACTGTACGCTTTCTTGGATTTGTTCTGGATTTGGGGACTGTGAAAAGACCCCTGGTGGGATGTTTGGTGTGGTAAGAGTGTGTGTCAGAGCTGTGTGTAAGCTGACTTTGCAATGTGGATTCTACCATGATTATAGTTAATCCTGACTGAATCGTGAATAATGATGACAATCTGGCCTTAATGGCCATGTACTCTTATAATCTCCACCCGGCACAGCCAGAAGAGGACTGGCCACCCTCAGAGCCTGGTTCCTCTCTAGGTTTCTCTAGGCTCCTGCCTTTCTAGGGAGTTTTTCCTAGCCACCGTGCTTCTACATCTGCATTGCTTGCTGTTTGGGGTTTTAGGCTGGGTTTCTGTATAAGCTCTTTGTGACATCTGCGATGTAAAAATGGCTTTATAAATACATTTGATTTGATTTGATGAGTGAGAAAGTTACAGACGCACAAATATCATACCCCCTCTACAAATGCTAGCCTCCCCTGTTATTATAATGGTGAGAGGTTAGCATATCTTGGGGGTATGATATTTGTAGGAGGCGTACTCATTGCGTGCTATGAATGTGGGATGAATATGGGACCAAATACTTTACTTTTTGTTACTTTAATACACATATAAGTGAATTTTCCCAATATTTTTGGTCCCCTAAAATGGGGGGACATGTACAAAAAGTGCTGTAATTTCTAAACGGTTCACCCGATATGGATGAACATACCCTCAAATTAAAGCTGACAGTCTGTACTTTAACCTCATAGTCATTGTATCATATCAAGTGCCGGAGTACAGAGTCAAAACAACAACAAAAATTGTCACTTTCCCAATACTTTTGGAGCTCATTGTATAGGCACCCCTGCTTGTTGAGACAATGGTTTTGCCCTGGGGTTTCTTAAGGTAATTCTACCTGACTTTGCCAGTTTTCTGTAAACTCTGAAGGGGAGAATATCCATATGTGGGTAAACTGTATTTTGTCTTCACAGTAGCTACCCATAGCCTAGTATGTTTCCTATGGCAAAATCCTGGTTTTGGATTATGTTCAGTTGGATTTAAATTTCTTTGGAGAAATTCATTTTTGTTCATTGTTTGTTTTTGTAAGTCCTTTTTGACTATCTGTTGCTGGCAGTATTATTTAGGCAGTGTAGTCTATATTCAACTGGCAGAAAATGTATGTCGTCAGGCGACAGCCCACACACGCATGCGCATGCGCACACGCACACACATTCTCTCTGTGTCAGCCCACCCTGCAGCACCTGTGTCCTCGGTGGAAGTGGAGCCTGTGACGAGGCCCTCTCTCTGTGTCAAACACGGATGAGGACCACAGGTCTGCCAGGACCCCAGATGTGACACACACACACACAGCGACACACAAAAAAATCAGACACACACACGACACACAATCAGAAACACACACAGCGACACACACAATCAAACACACAGAGCAACACACAAAATCAGACAATCACATGCATATACTCTCTCACATCACACTCTGCAGGACCTTTGACCCCTCTTCCTCTCTTTCTCTGCCCTCTATCCATCCGTCTCTCTCTGTCTGATTATGAGGACCACAATGGAAATAAGCCTCCAACTTTATTTTTATTTTTTTATCCACAATACATGTTAATGTATGTAATGCTGTATCCAGCTGGACCAGACATGTTAATGTATGTAATGCTGTATCCAGCTGGACCAGACATGTTAATGTATGTAATGCTGTATCCAGCTGGACCAGACATGTTAATGTATGTAATGCTGTATCCAGCTGGACCAGACATGTTAATGTAGGTAATGCTGTATCCAGCTGGACCAGACATGTTAATGTATGTAATGCTGTATCCAGCTGGACCAGACATGTTAATGTATGTAATGCTGTATCCAGCTGGACTAGACATGTTAATGTAGTAATGCTGTATCCAGCTGGACCAGACATGTTAATGTATGTAATGCTGTATCCAGCTGGACCAGACATGTTAATGTAGTAATGCTGGATCCAGTTGGAGCAGCCTACTACTTTTAATTATCCAATAAATTAAATCAATAAATCAATTATGATTGAAAGTTCCTGCTAAGAGACCTGAGATGTCCCCCCTCCTTCCATCCCCGATCTCCCCTCCTCTCCTCTGTTGCCTTGTACAGTTTGTAACGGTTTAGCTCAGTGGTTTATTTACAGATGACTCTTTTCATCCGTTCCTTTGTAAATCTATCTTATTCTCCTGCACTCCCCCATCTTCCTCTGTTTCGCTATCCCTCTCAGCCTCCACCTCTCTCTCCCTGACCCTCCCCCTCCCTCTCCCTCCCTCTCTCTCCCTGACTCTCCCCCTCCCTCTCAGCCTCCACCTCTCTCTCCCTGACCCTCCCCTCCCTCTCCCTCCCTCTCTCTCCCTGACTCTCCTCCTCCCTCTCCCTCCCTCTCTCTCTCCCTGACTCTCCCCTCCCTCTCCCTCCCTCTCTCTCCCTGACTCTCCCCCTCCTCTCAGCCTCCACCTCTCTCTCCCTGACTCTCCCCCTCCCTCTCCCTCCCTCTCTCTCCCTGATCTCCCCTCCCTCTCCCTCCCTCTCTCTCCCTGACTCTCCCCCCTCCCCTCTCTCTCCCTGACTCTCCCCCTCCCTCTCAGCCTCCACCTCTCTCTCCTGACTCTCTCCCCCCCCTCTCCCTCCCTCTCTCTCCCTGACTCTCCCCCTCCCTCTCAGCCTCCACCTCTCTCTCCCTGACTCTCCCTCCTCTCCCCCTCCTCTCTCTCCCCTGACTCTCCCCCCCTCCCTCTCCCTCCCTCTCTCTCCCCTGACTCCCCCCCTCCCTCTCCCTCCCTCTCTCTCCCTGACTCTCCCCCTCCCTCTCAGCCTCCACCTCTCTCTCCTGACTCTCCCCCCCCTCCTCTCCCTCCCTCTCTCTCCCTGACTCTCCCCCTCCCTCTCAGCCTCCACCTCTCTCTCCCTGACTCTCCCCCTCCCTCTCCCTCCCTCTCTCTCCTGACTCTCCCCCTCCCTCTCAGCCTCCACCTCTCTCTCCCTGACTCTCCCCCTCCCTCTCCTCCCTCTCTCTCCTGACTCTCCCCCTCCCTCTCCCTCCCTCTCTCTCCCTGACTCTCCCCCTCCCTCTCCCTCCCTCTCTCTCCCTGACTCTCCCCCTCCCTCTCAGCCTCCACCTCTCTCTCCCTGACTCTCCCCCTCCCTCTCCCTCCCTCTCTCTCCCTGACTCTCCCCCTCCCTCTCAGCCTCCACCTCTCTCTCCCTGACTCTCCCCCTCCCTCTCCCTTCCTCTCTCTCTCTCCCTGACTCTCCCCCTCCCTCTCCCTCTCTCTCCCTGCATGACTCTCCCTCTCCCTCCCTCTCTCTCCCTCCCTCTCCCTCCCTCTCCCTCGCCCTATCTCTGTCTCTCATCCACATACCTGTATACTGTATTATTAACATGTTTAACATGAGAACCTGTTTTTCTCTCATTCCAACACAATCTCAAACTCAATACGTGCAAATATGTACTAATAATATGTATATATAATAATATATATAATAATATGTACTAATAAGTCTTTCAGCAGATTTTGTTCGTTTTTGTGCGTTTTTGTATGGCTTAATTCATGTAAAAATACACACATTTTTTTGTGCGACTTAATTCGTAGGAAATACATTTTTGGGGGGTGTACTTCGGAACAATCGTTTGAAAATTATTGGAGCAATGCATTTTGGGCAATGGTGTTCTACACTGCCTTTTTTTGTGTCCCACATTTATTTATATAAAAAACAAATGTGTTAACAACCCAATATTGTTAATCAACCAGGTTGTCACCGAAATACTTATAATTTAATAGTAGCCTTACGTAGTTTTTATTTTATTAATACCAATGCTGTTTTCTATGCTTGTTTTCGCTAATACTTTGGGATACGGGTGCTATGTCGGATTTTATGAGAGTTGCCAGATTGGAGTAAAAAAGCTGTATTTGTCTGTTTTTTTTTGTGGTATCGATGAAGGTATTTGATTGGGGAATGGGGATACATTTTCATGATGGGAAATGAATTAATCAATAAATGTCGGAAACAGAAGACCTACAAAATAAATCTGTTTGGTTTAAATCCCCCTGGTGCAACTGCATGGTATTTGCAACTAAAATGAGTTTGGACTATGATCAAATAAGCCATATCAATGCAGTTAAACAGGTTCATGTAAAATAATGAATTACGTTGGCTTACACTCCAAGGACGTTTCATGATGATTATTACGGTTGTGTCAATCATGTTATATACTGAGGCTATTGTAACGAGGCATATGCCAGCATTGTAGGTCTACTGCCTCTGCCCAGAGGCCTACTAGACTTTAAAAGGCAATGGCCGTTAGAGCTCACTTTGCCACGTATGAGCCCTGGTTAGAGTCCCTGTTGCAGCTCTCACTTTCTTCTGCTACATTGGTGGCAGCGTTGGGATCACGTCCAGCTCACGTCTAGTTATGTGATCTAGTGGTGGGAAGCATTCTGTTTTGCAACATTGTGTTGGGTGTAATTATGTTGATATATCTAGTGAACAATGGATAAGCAACAATGGGCGTGACGGATAGAAGTAGTCACTACAGGTGGGATCAAGCCTCACATCAAAGTTGCCTGAAGCTGAATGGAAAGTGCTATGCCATGACCAGTTATTCAGAAGATAATCCTCTCTGACTGTCTAATTTACATAAATTAACTAACCAGTGTGGACCCAAAACAAACACATTCTACACATTTACAAAATACCTGTTTTAAAGTGTTAGTACAACCATGGTGTTATTTTGCTACTGAAACGTATATTAACCTGACAATGATCCACATCATGGGCGGCAGGTAGCTTAGTGGGTAAGAGCGTTGTGCCAGTAACCGAAAGGTCGCTGGTTCTAATCCCCGAGCCGACTAGGTGAAAAATCTGTCGATGTGCCCTTGAGCAAGGCACTTAACCCTAATTGCTCCTGTAAGTCGCTCTGGATAAGAGCGTCTGCTAAATAAAAAAAATAAAAAATAAAAAAAAATCTCATATGGGTAGACAAATAATGTAAGTGTGTTATGCAGAAAAACACAACTATCCTTCTTTTAGGATGCAAACCAGTAATATGAATCACTGTTGATCCATCCTGTTCTGATCTAATGAGATGGATGTAGGATTTTCTACGGCCTCAAATCGAGGCCTTTCCCAGTCCTGAAGGATGAAGCTAGTTCCCTCTTGGTTCTCATTGGCGAAGACTGAACTCAAGTTAGGGGTTATATGTCAGCCTCTCCTATACCATTTTGCCCAACATGTTATACCTCAGAGGATGTAAATTAACAATTTTTAAGGTGATGTAACTTGTATCATTATTATAGGGCTGTGAAACCCAGAGTCGAATGGCTTCAGACTCAGAATTTCTCATTGGAAATTGCTGCTGACATTGAACATAGCATTTCTCACCATTTATTTACGGGGAGAAATTTTCGTTTTATAACAGGTAGTGTCCATTAATTTACAGTAGTGTGTTGATTAATTATTGCTTTCTTCAGTGGAAATACAGAATATGCATAAAAATGCCAAATATACTTAAAGCTAAATCAAGCAGAGATTTATGACTACTTAACCATGTTAATCATTACTGAAACATGCAAACTACAAACATTTGAATGAGGTCGCCCAAAAACGAATTGAGTGTGAGATTGTGTTGCGCATTCCTGTTGTAGGCCTTCATTCTAGAACAGCTCCTTCTAAAGGGAAGAAAAGACTATACCATACAAGGCTTCAGATCTTCTTGATTTATTGTCAAATTCAGGATAAGAGCAAGTAAAACTTTGGCCCCTAAAACTCTGCAGTTTTTCCTGACCGCCTAATTCTGGGCCCTTGTCATTGTCTCTGGGCCCTTGTCATTGTCTCTGGGCCCTTGTCATTGTCTCTGGGCCCTTGTCATTGTCTCTGGGCCCTTGTCATTGTCTCTGGGCCCTTGTCATTGTCTCTGGGCCCTTGTCATTGTCTCTGGGCCCTTGTCATTGTCTCTGGGCCCTTGTCATTGTCTCTGGGCCCTTGCCATTGTCTCTGGGCCCTTGTCATTGTCTCTGGGCCCTTGTCATTCACTACTACACAAAGAGCTCCCTCCCTCCCTCTTCCATATGTCAGCCAGCCACCTCCAGTTGAATGAGCTAATCAGACATGCCAGTCAAGTTGTTGAGGAGATAATTAGGCCTACCTGTAGAGATGCTAAACTAGGATGGGTTATGATAAAGTCTATAGTCTACAGACTAGAGATGTGATTAATGATATACCGGAAGGAAACACAATGTAGGCTACCTTATCCATCCTTTATCCATCTCACTGTGACCACCTGACGGATCCCAGGGCCTTGTAAAGGCCTACTGGGAAGTTTCGGATCTGCTGAGTGCAAATTAAATCACTGCGACTGTCTGCAATCAGAAGGACAATCAGCAATTGTCTGCAATCAGAAGGACAACCTGGAGACCGGGGGTAAAACGACCAGAGCTGATTGGCTGCAGCACACGCTCTGTTCCCGTTATCTGCTCTAGAGCCGCTGACAGAGCAGGAGAGGAGAGGTGAGGGGATAGAGAGAGAGCAAGAAAGAGAGCGAGAGAGGAGCTCACCCATACATCCTCTCGTCCCTTGCTCAAGCATAACACACCATTCCCTCTCTCCGACACTCCCTCCTCATCGCGCTCGAGGCGGCTCGAGGGAGGTAGCGGTACGGGGTTTGTGTTGCATCTACCCGGCGGCGCAAGGCAGGATGCGCGATGGGGCAGGCGTGTGGACACGCGCTCCTCTGCCGTAGCCAGCAGTACCAGCCCGCTGCTTCCGAGATGTAAGTGCTACATACCCGCATGTGTTTTATTTTTGTATTCTGTTTGAGAGAGTGAGAGAGATGTGCAGGGCGAGAGCTTTACATAAAGCTAGTTGAGCAGCACAATATGTATCTGATGCTGTGCCTGAGCTGTGGGTTGACCGACTGGGCTCTGTTCTAGGCAATTTGTGTGTGTGTGTGTTCTCA
>NC_059197.1:31999729-32007229 GCF_020615455.1 Coregonus clupeaformis | reverse complement strand
GCCTACCTGACTGGCATGAAAGTCAACCACGGCAAAAACGTCCTCCATTCGCTATTTAAGTGCATAAACAACCTCTTCCAAAACAGGTGCATGATAATGGTCCATTCTAAATCCAAACTAATTTCACACATATATTATTTAGTATATGTAAAGACAAGATTAAGAATAGTCTGAAGAAACAGCTCATGCCTTTTTTTTGCGACTTTTTCAAATCATAGTTGCACACCTCATGTAGCCTAGCCCTTAGGCCTATATGTTTTGATAAGGTTTGTATCACAACTAAAGTGGCCAAATAACTTCTTAAAATTAAGCACATTCATCCGCTTTACAACCGGTGTAGAGCCTAACTGACGTACAGTACATAGTACATAGCATGAGTTTCAAGTTTGGGGAAGATAATCTTCACCATAAAAATGCACCTTTATAATAAAGCGCCACATGCATAATCACATTTGTTTTCCCGCAAATTGATTACATTTTGGAGCATTCTCGCTTATAGCCTACTGCCGTGTGCGTATTGCTGCGCTTATAATGTGAAGAAATAATCTAATATTTTATCAACATTTTAAGCTAAACGTTCTAATCTGTTGCATCAGCCTCGTTGCTTTTAAACGTTTTTTTTTTATGTTAGTGGCTGTGTTAATTTGGGATCTATCGCATCCCACAAGTGTCCCAGCCACATTTGCGGCACTTTTATGGCAAAAGGCATGGATTTTTTAGGGGGCATTACAGCCACACAAGGGGGATGCCACCGGGAAGGGGGGGGGATGCTTGTCAAATTGTGAATGAGAGACTGATGAAGTGTGTGCAGCCTGCACAAGAAACAAATCAGAGCTCATGCCTTTCCTGCAACTTTTTTAAAATCATTATTAGTCGCATCATGCAGCCTTAGAATTTATTAAAAATCTAAACATATAGCCCAACGTTTGTATCAAAACTAAAGTTGCATAAATAACTCTAAATTAAACATATAGGAAGACGTGTTTCTTTGTTAACCGCTCAATACAGAATAGCCGCATGTGCGCACTTCCATGGAAATCATTTGGAGAAAATATCCTTTGTGTTTTACTCAGCTATGTTCAATTGTATTCTTCATGCTATAAAATAAAATAATATAATGCCACGAAACTAGTGTAGCCCACAGCCACATGGCATAGCCAGATCAGGGCCTAACATAAGGACAACTCAGAGTATGCTATTCTGTTCTTCTGAAATAGATTTTATTCATATTATGTTTATTTAGACCTGTTTAAAATAAATAATGGATTTATTGTGATGGTGTGGATGTATTAGACTTTTTAAAATGTAGATGTTCCAAAGGTCTGCATCAGTGGCTTGTAGGCTATGCATGGAAGCCAGGAGATGCTAAATGTGTTTATGTTAATTAACGGTCAATTACCGTGAGACCGGCAGTTATTTGCTTGACAATGACCGGCTGACAAAATGTCATGACCGCCACAGCCCTAAGCATGACCCAGAGGTGGTGGAGTATGTTATCATCTCTAATGTGAGTACTCATCAATACTGTGGGATTACAGACTTCACTGTTAGTGGGGTCAACTTTACATGCAGACACACACACACACACACACACACACACACACACACACACACACACACACACACACGCACACACACGCACACACACGCACACACGCAGACACACACACACACCTACAGTGAGGGAAAAAAGTATTTGATCCCCTGCTGATTTTGTACGTTTGCCCACTGACAAAGACATGATCAGTCTATAATTTTAATTGTAGGTTTATTTGAACAGTGAGAGACAGAATAACAACAAAAAAATCCTGAAAAACGCATGTCAAAAATGTTATAAATTGATTTGCATTTTAATGAGGGAAATAAGTATTTGACCCCTCTGCAAAACATGACTTAGTACTTGGTGGCAAAACCCTTGTTGGCAATCACAGAGGTCAGATGTTTCTTGTAGTTGGCCACCAGGTTTGCACACATCTCAGGAGGGATTTTGTTCCATCCTCTTTGCAGATCTTCTCCAAGTCATTAAGGTTTCGAGGCTGACGTTTGGCAACTCGAACCTTCAGCTCCCCCCACAGATAGGCTAGGCCACTCCAGGACCTTAATGTGCTCCTTCTTGAGCCACTCCTTTGTTGCCTTGGCCATGTGTTTTGGATCATTGTCATGCTGGAATACCCATCCACGACCCATTTTCAATGCCCTGGCTGAGGGAAGGAGGTTCTCACCCAAGATTTGGGGCGGCAGGTAGCTTAGTGGTTAAGAGCGTTGTGCCAGTAACCGAAAGGTCGCTGATTCTAATCCCTGAGCCGACTAGGTGAAAAATCTGTCGATGTGCCCTTGAGCTCCTGTAAGTCGCTCTGGATAAGAGCGTCTGCTAAATGACAAAAAAAAAAAAGATTTGACGGTACATGGCCCCGTCCATCGTCCCTTTGATGCGGTGAAGTTGTCCTGTCCCCTTAGCAGAAAAACACCCCCAAAGCATAATGTTTCCACCTCCATGTTTGACAGTGGGGATGGTGTTCTTGTGGTCATAGGCAGCATTCCTCCTCCTCCAAACATGGCGAGTTGAGTTGATGCCAAAGAGCTCGATTTTGGTCTCATCTGACCACAACACTTTCACCCAGTTCTCCTCTGAATCATTCAGATGTTCATTGGCAAACTTCAGACGGGCCTGTATATGTGCTTTCTTGAGCAGGGGGACCTTATGGCGCTGCAGGATTTCAGTCCTTCACGGCGTAGTGTGTTACCAATTGTTTTCTTGGTGACTATGGTCCCAGCTGCCTTGAGATCATTGACAAGATCCTCCCGTGTAGTTCTGGGCTGATTCCTCACCGTTCTCATGATCATTGCAACTCCACAGGGTGAGATCTTGCCCTGGAGCCCCAGGCCGAGGGAGATTGACAGTTATTTTGTGTTTCTTCCATTTGCAAATAATCGCACCAACTGTTGTCACCTTCTCACCAAGCTGCTTGGCGATGGTCTTGTAGCCCATTCCAGCCTTGTGTAGGTCTACAATCCTGTCCCTGACATCCTTGGAGAGCTCTTTGGTCTTGGCCATGGTGGAGAGTTTGGAATCTGATTGATCGATTGCTTCTGTGGACAGGTGTCTTTTATACAGGTAACAAGCTGAGATTAGGAGCACTCCCTTTAAGAGTGTGTCAAATCAATTTATAATATTTTTTATATGCGTTTTTCTGGATTTTGTTGTTGTTATTCTGTCTCTCACTGTTCAAATAAACCTACCATTAAAATTATAGACTGATCATTTCTTTGTCAGTGGGCAAACGTACAAAATCAGCAGGGGATCAAATACTTTTTTCCCTCACTGTATGGTAGTCCCATGTTACACCCTTGAGGAGCAAGCCCACAGACCCAACATGACCTCTCACCAACTGTTGCTTTACCCATCAACTCAGCTCTACTCAGAAATAAATTGGGCTGTTCTTCCACGGGTGGTTGCCTATCACTGGTACTATGGGGAGTGGAAGAGTGTGTGTGTGTGTGTTGGATGTGCTTATTTGTTTGTGTTGCCGTGTTTTGAGTGCTGGGGTGTTTTGGGCGTGTGAGGGGGTGGTGTGTGTGTGTGTGTGGGTCAGGGGCGAGGTGTGTGGGTTGAGACTGACAGAATGACTCAAAGCTACCACCCACACGCTCATCCTCAAATTTTCCACTCTGTCTTAAGTGCCAGCGTGGGTACACACACACACACACTCACGTACAATTGAAAATGCATATAAGTACTCAGTCATACTCAACACACACACTGTCCTACAGGGTGACCAAGTGTGTCAGAGTGTGTGCACTGTGACTAATACTCAGGTGCTAACTGTAGCAGCAGGAAGGTGCAGTTGTTTTGAGGGCGTGCGCAGTGTGTGTGTGTGTGTGTGTCGGATTGGGCGACACGGTTGGGGCAGCTGTGTGTTCTGTGTGTCTAACAAGGACCCAGCATCCAGTACCTCTCTGTTTGGTCCTGATTGGATGAGAGAGAGAGAGAGAGAGAGAGAGAGAGAGAGAGAGAGAGAGAGAGAGAGAGAGAGAGAGAGAGAGAGAGAGAGAGAGAGAGAGAGAGAGAGAGAGAGAGAGAGAGAGAGAGAGAGAGAGAGAGAGAGAGAGAGAGAGAGAGAGAGAGAGAGAGAGAGAGAGAGAGAGAGAGAGAGAGAGAGAGAGAGAGAGAGGAGAGAGAGAGAGAGAGAGAGAGAGAGAGAGAGAGAGAGAGAGAGAGAGAGACAGAGACAGAGACAGAGACAGAGACAGAGACAGAGACAGAGACAGAGACAGAGTGACCAATTAGGCCTAGGCTATACGGGACATTAACGGTTAGTCTGGGGTAGGGTGCCGCGTATAGAATTGAGTGAACTCAATTTATGAACTGACTGGCATGTCCTGCTGTCTGTCTGGCTCTGGTCCTCAGCTCATCATCACTTATTGACACAACTGAAGCCTTTCTTCTAATAGCCACCATTTGTCTGGGTACACAAACTTCCCCAGGCTTCACAGAGCACATGAGCTTCAGTGGAGGCTGGTGGGGGGAGCTATAGGAGGATGGGCTCATTGTAACGGCTGGAATGGAATTATGGACCGGAGTCAAACTTGATACTGTTCCGTTGATTCCATTCCAGCCATTACAATGAGCCTGTCCTCCTATAGCTCCTCCCACCAGCCCCCTCTGATGGGCTTGGTGGTATGACAGTCAGCTGTGTGTTTGTGAAATGTAATGTAGCAATGGGATTCTTCCACCATGCCGTCACGTGGACAGACATAAGAGTGTGTGTGTGTGTGTGTGTGTGTGTGTGTGTGGTGTTCTCTCCCCCACACTGATGGCCTGTTTTGTTAGAGAGGAGAGGCCTGTGAGAGTGAGGTCTCTCCCTACTTCACAGTAATGGAACTCTCTCTTTCTCTCTCCATCCCTTACCCTCTTCACTGTCTATTTTCTCCTGCTGGATGAAGGGATGGAGGGAGGGGTGATGAGATAGAGAGAGGTGTTTCATAAAAGACTTTCAAGGGTTGCCAGGCAACTAATGGTGTCCCTATACAGGTGACTTATAGGAGTTTTCTGCTGTTTTGTTATATAACAAACATCCTGTGTGTGTGTGTGTGTGTGTGTGTGTGTGAGAGAGTTTGTGTGTGTGTGTGTGAGAGAGAGAGTGAGAGAGTTTGTGTGTGTGAGAGAGAGAGCGAGAGAGTTTGTGTGTGTGTGTGTGTGTGAGAGCGAGAGCGAGAGAGTTTGTGTGTGTGTGTGTGTATAAGGGTAACAAGGGCCCAACTCTATAAAGGCTCTACTGTGTTCATGTGATTACCTCCGTTCATGCTTGTGCAAATGACTTCCCTCTCTCACTCTCTCTCCCTCTCTCTCTCCCTCCCCTCTCCCTTCTCTGTCTCTCCCTCTCTCTACCACTCTCTCCCTCTCTCTCCCTCTCTCTCCCTCTCTGTCTCTCCCTCTCTCTCACTCTCTCCTCCTCCCCTCCCCCTCTCGCCCTCTCTCCCCCTCTCTCCATCCCTGTCTCTCCCTCCTCCGCCCTCCTCTAGCCCTCTCCCCCCTCTCTCTCCTCTGTCTCTCCATCCTCTGTCTCTCCCTCTCTCTACCACTCTCTCCCTCTGTCTCTCCCTCTGTCTCTCCATCCTCTGTCTCTCCCTCTCTCTACCACTCTCTCCCTCTGTCTCTCCCTCTGTCTCTCCATCCTCTGTCTCTCCCTCTCTCTACCACTCTCTCCCTCCTCTGTCTCTCCCCCTCTCTACCCTCTCCCCCACTCTCTCTTTTCCTCTGTCTCTCCCTCTCTGTACCACTCTCTCCTTCTGTCTCTCCATCCTCTGTTTTGCCCTCTCTCTACCCCTCTCTCCCTCTGTCTCTCCCTCTGTCTCTCCCTCTGTCTCTCCCTCCTCTGTCTCTCCCTCTCTCTACCCCTCTCTCCCTCTGTCTCTCCCTCTGTCTATCCCTCTGTCTCTCCCTCTGTCTCTCCCTCGCTCCCTCATTCTCTCTACCACTATCTCCCCCTGTCTCTCCCTCCCTCTCTCCCTCCTCTGTCTCTCCCTCTCTCTACCACTCTCTCCCCCTGTCTCTCCCTCCTCTGTCTCTCCCTCTCTCTACCACTCTCTCCCTCTGTCGCTCCCTTCTCTGTCTCTCCCTCCCCCTCTCTACACTCTCTCCCTCTGTCGCTCCCCTCTCACCACTCTCCCCTCTGTCTCTCCTCTCCCTCCTCTGTCTCTCGCCTCCCTACCACTCTCTCTACTGACTCTCCCTCTTCTCTCTCCTACTTTCTTGTTCCTCTGCCCTCTCTTTTATCATCCTCTCTTCCACTCTCTATTTCTCTCTGTTATTCTCCCATCCTCTCTGTTTCTGCCCATTATATCTCTATCTAGAACACACAAACCACTCTCCCTTTACTACACACATGATGATGACATTGTTAGGATGACATTGTTAGGATGACATTGTTAGGATGACATTGTTAGGATGACATTGTTAGGATGACATTGTTAGGATGACATTGCAATGATGACATTGTAAGGATGACATTGTAATGATGACATTGTTATGATGACATTGTAAGGATGACGTTGCAATGATATTGTAAGGATGACATTGTAATGATGACATTGTTAGGATGACTTGTAATGATGACATTGTAAGGGATGACATTGTTAGGGATGACATTGTAAGAATTACATTGCTAGGGATGACATTGTAATGATGATGTTGTTAGGATGACATTGTTAGGATGACATTGTTAGGATGACATTGTAAGGATGACATTGTAAGGATGACATTGTTAGGATGACATTGTAATGATGACGTTGTAAGGATGACATTGTGGGATGACGTTGTAAGGATGACATTGTAATGATGACATTGTAAGGATGACATTGATGATGACATTGTTAGGATAACATTGTAAGGATGACGTTGTAAGGATGACGTTGTAGGAGACGACATTGTAGCTAAGGATTACATTGTGTAAGTAGTCCTGCCACCCACATGGTCCATTACTAGAAAGCAGGCTACCTACACTGTACTGCAGAGATGCTGTAATATTTCTATACTCTTTTATTCAATCAATATTTCAACACTAGAACGTGTGGTCTTTCACCCAATAAAGGACAATCAATGAGGAAACCAGCAGAATAGAACTTAATGTCTGCACATGCACGTTTAAAAATATACAGTATCAGTCAAAAGTTTGGGCACACCTACTCATTCAAGGGTTTTTCTTTATTTTTACTATTTTCTACATTGTAGAATAAGAGTGAAGACATCAAAACTATAAAATAACACATATGGAATTACATTTTACATTTTAGTCATTTAGCAGACACTCTTATCCAGAGCGATTTACAGTTAGTGAGTGCATACATTTTTTTTCATACTGGCCCCCCGTGGGAAACGAACCCACAACCCTGGCGTTGCAAGAGCCATGCTCTACCAACTGAGCTACAGGAATCATGTAGTAACCACATTTTTTATATTTGAGATTCTTCAAGGTAGCCACCATTTGCCTTGATGACAGC
>NC_059197.1:31989729-31994729 GCF_020615455.1 Coregonus clupeaformis | reverse complement strand
TCCTATCCTTCCCTCTGTCTCTCTCTCTTCTATCCTTCACTCTGTCTCTCTCTCCTATCCTTCTCTCTGTCTCTCTCTTCTATCCTTCCCTCTGTCTCTCTCTCCTATCCTTCCCCCTGTCTCTCTCTCCTATCCTTCCTTCTGTCTCTCTCTTCTATCCTTCCCTTTGTCTCTCTCTCTCCTATCATTCCCTCTGTCTCTCTCTCCTATCCTTCCCCCTGTCTCTCTCCTATCCTTCCCTCTGTCTCTCTTTCTCATATTCTTCCCTCTGTCTCTTCTATCCTTCCCTCTGTCTCTCTCTTTATCCTTCCCTCTGTCTCTCTATCATATCCTTCCCTCTGTCTCTCTCTCTTGTATCCTTCCCTCTGTCTCTCTCTCTCCTATCCTTCCCTCTGGCTCTCTCTTCTATCCTTCCATCTGTCTCTCTCTCTACTATCCTTCCCTCTGTTTCTTTCTCCTATCCTTCCCTCTGTTCTCTCTCTTCTATCCTTCCCTCTGTCTCTCTCTCATATCCTTCCCTCTGTCTATCTTTCCTATCCTTCCCTCTGTCTCTCTCTTCTATCCTTCCCTCTGTCTTTCTCTCTCCTATCCTTCCCACTGTCTCTCTCTCTCCTAACCTTCCCTCTGTCACTCTCTCAAATCCTTCCCTCTGTCTCTCTCTCTTGTATCCTTCCCTCTGTCTCTCTCTCTCATATCCTTCCCTCTGTCTCTCTCTTCTATCCTTCTTCTGTCTCTCTCTCTACTATCCTTCCCTCTGTTTCTTTCTCCTATCCTTCCCTCTGTCTCCCTCTTCTATCCTTCCCTCTGTCTCTCTCTCATATCCTTCCCTCTGTCTATCTTTCCTATCCTTCCCTCTGTCTCTCTCTTCTATCCTTCCCTCTGTCTTTCTCTCTTCTATCCTTCCCACTGTCTCTCTCTCTCCTAACCTTCCCTCTGTCACTCTTTCAAATCCTTCCCTCTGTCTCTCTCTCCTATCCTTCCCTCTGTCTCTCTCCTATACTTCCCTCTGTCTCTCTCTCTCCTATGCTTCCCTCTGTCTCTCTCTCTCCTATCCTTCTCTCTCTCTCTCTCCTATCCTTCCCTCTGTCTCTCTCTCTTCTATCCTTCCCTCTGTCTCTCGCTCTCCTATACTTCCCTCTGTCTCTCTCTTCTATCCTTCCCTATGTCTTTCTCTCTCCTATCTTTCCCTCTGTCTCTCTCCTATCCTTCCCTCTGTCTCTCTCTCCTATCCTTCCCTCTGTCTCTCTCTTCTATCCTTCCCTCTGTCTATCTCTCCTATCGTATTCTTCCCTCTGTCTCTTCTATCCTTTTCTCTGTCTCTCTCTCCTATCCCTTCCCACTGTCTCTCTTTCTCCAATCCTTCCTTCTGTCTCTCTCTCCTATCCTTCCCTCTGTCTCTCTCTTCTTTCCATCTCTCTGTCTCTCTCTCCTATCCTTCCCTCTGTCTCTCTCTTCTATCCTTCCCTTTGTCTCTGTCTCTCCTATCCTTCCCTCTGTCTCTCTCTATCCTATCCTTCTCTCTGTCTCTCTCTCTTCTATCCTTCACTCTGTCTCTCTCTCCTATCCTTCTCTCTGTCTCTCTCTTCTATCCTTCCCTCTGTCTCTCTCTCCTATCCTTCCCCCTGTCTCTCTCTCCTATCCTTCCCTTCTGTCTCTCTTTCTATCCTTCCTTTGTCTCTCTTCTCCTATCATTCCTCTGTCTCTCTCTCCTATCCTTCCCCCTGTCTCTCTCCTATCCTTCCCTCTGTCTCTCTTTCTCATATTCTTCCCTCTGTCTCTTCTATCCTTCCCTCTGTCTCTCACTTTATCCTTCCCTCTGTCTCTCTCTGTTGTATCCTTCCCTCTGTCTCTCTCTCTTGTATCCTTTCCCTCTGTCTCTCTCTCTCCTATCCTTCCCTCTGGTCTCTTCTATCCTTCCATCTGTCTCTCTCTCTACTATCCTTCCCTCTGTTTCTTTCTCCTATCCTTCCTCTGTTCTCTCTCTTCTATCCTTCCCTCTGTCTCTCTCTCTGTCCTTCCTCTGTCTATCTTTCCTATCCTTCCTCTGTCTCTCTCTTCTATCCTTCCCTCTGTCTTTCTCTCTATCCTTCCCACTGTCTCTTCTCTCTCTCCTAACTACTTCCCTCTGTCATCTCCTCAAAAATCATTCCCATCTTGATGTCTCTCTCTCTTGTATCTTCTCTGTCTCTCTCTCATATCCCTTTCTCTGTTCTCTCCTCTCTCCTATCTTTTGCTCTGTCTCTCTCTACTATCATTCCCTCTGTTTCTTTCCTATCCTTTCTCTTAGTGTCCTCTTCCTATCCTTCCTATGTCTTCTCTGTTATCTTTCCATTCTGTCTATCTTTTCCTATCATTTTACTCTGTCTACCCTATTCTATCCTTCTCCTATGTTTTCTCTATCCTTTCCACTTGCTTTATAACCTCTCGACTTTGTCATCTAATTTTTCAAATCCTTCTCTCTGTCTATGTCCTCTCTCCATCCTTCTCTCTGTATATCTATATTTCCTCGTGTATATGTCTTCTGGTATGTGATGCTTCTCTGTCTCTAATCTTTCTATATTATGTCTCTCTCATCTTTCCCTCTGCAATCTCTTCTCTCATCCTTCCCTCTTGTGTATCGTATCCTATACTTCCTATGAATCTCTTCTGTCTCATCTTCCCAGTGATCTTTTCTCTCCTATCTTTCCCTCTGTGTCTCCTCTTCTATCTTTCTACTATGTCTCCTCTCATTTTATACTTATTATGTTTCTCTCTTTTATCATATCCCTCTGTCTCTCTCTACGATTCTTTTCTGTCTTCTTTCATCCTTTTTCATATTCTCTCTCTCCCTATCCCTTCCAAAATGTTGTTCTCCAATCATTCCTTCTATTCTCTCTCTTCTCATCCTTTCTCTGATATCTCTTTTCCATCTCTGTCTCGATCTATCTTAATCCTTCTCTCTGTTATATTTCTATCCCTTTGTGCATGTGATTCTCTCTCATTGTATCTTGATCCCTCTGTCTGTCTATCATCTTTAATAATACTTGTCTATATATTCTATCTTTAAAATACTGATACTGTCTCCTAATCATTCTATCTTAATGAACTAATAATATCTTCTATCCTTTCCCTCTTGTCTCTCTCCTCATCATTTTCCTGTCTCTCCTCTGTTATCTTCATTGTTGTCTCTCTCTTCATATCCTTCTTTGCTATATCTCTATCGTTTCCCTCTGTCTCTCCTATCTTTCCCCTGTCTCTCTCCCTATCTGTTTACTCTGTCTCTCCTTTCTCATATTCTTTCCCTCTTCATCTTCTATCATTCACTCTGTTCTCTCTTTTATCCTTCCTCTGAGTCTCTATCATATCATTTCTCTCAGTATCTATATCTTGTATCCTTCTTTTGTCTCTCTCTATGCTATCATTTCCCTCTTGGATCTCTCTTCACCATCCATTTGTCATGTCTCTCTACTATCATTTCTCATGTTTCTTTCCTATCATTTTCTCTGGTTCTCTCTCTTCTATCATTCCTCTGTCTCTCTCTTATCTTTCCCATCTGGTATCTTTATCACTTTTACTCATATATGTCTTCTCTCATTCATCTGATCTCTTGTCTTTCTATCTTTTTTACTGTCTATTTCTATTTTTCTCTGTTAAATCTATAAAAGTCATTCCCCTCTTGTCTCTCTCTTTGTATCTATTTCCTCTTGTATATATATATCATATCCTTCTGTCTATATTTTAATGTTTATTTTGATCTGTCTGCTCTCATTTTATCCTGTTTGCTTTCTCATCCTTCTCTGATATTCTCTTTCTGTCTGCATTCCTCTGTCTCTCTCATATCCTTCCCTCTGTCTATCTCCTATCTATTTCCCTCTGTCTTATCTTCTATCCTTCCTCTGATATCATCTATATCCATAACTTCCCTCTGTCTCTCTCCAATCCTTCCTCTGTCTCTCTCTCCCTATCCTTCCTCTGTCTCTCCTCTTCTATACTTCCCTCTTCTTCTCCTATGTTTTCTTCCCTCTGTCTCTTCTCTCCATCCTGTCTGTCTCTCTCTATCCTTCCTGTCTCTCTTCTCGATCCTTCCGTCTTGAATATGTCCTGTCCTTTAGCCTCTTGATGTCTCCTCTTCAACAAAAATATATATCTGTTCCTTTTCTTTGATGCTCTTCTCTCATATCATTTTTGAGTCTGTCTCTGTCATTATCTTCTGTCTCTCTCACTATCATTTCTATATGATATAACTTCTCTTAATCCTTCTTGATATATATATCCATCGTATTATTTTCTATGTATCTTCTCTTTGACTCTCTCCTATCCCTTCCTTCTGTCTCTCTCTCTCCTATCCTTCCCCCTGTCTCTCTCTCCTATCCTTCCCTCTGTCTTCTCTCTTCTTTCCTTCCCTCTGTCTCTCTCTTATATCCTTCCTCTGTCTCTCTCTCCTATCTTCCTCTTTGTCTCTGTCTCCCTATCTTCCCTCTTGTCTCTCTCTATATCCTTCCTGGGTCTCTCTCTCATCTTATCCATATTTCTGTCATCATTTCATCGCTTGTCTCTCCTTCATCCAATCCTTTCCTCAGTTTGTCTCTCTCACCTATCCTTACTCTGTCTCTCTCGTATCCTAGTCACTCCCAGTGTCTCTTTTCTCATTTCCTCTGTCTCTCATTCTTTCAATCCTTCTACCCTCTGTCTCTCTCTCTATACTTCACTCATAATGTTCCTCTCATTAATAATATAAATATGTATATCATTCCCTCTGTCTCTTTCTTCTATCCACATTTCCTGTCTCTATATCATAATCTTCCTCTGAAATCTATCTGATTTCCCTCGTCTCTCTCCCTATCATTCCGTCTGTCTCTCTTTTATCCTTCCCTCTTTCTCTCTTCTATCCATCTCTCTGGTCTCTCTCTCTTCTATCCTTCCCTCTGTTTCTCTCTCTTCTATCATTCCAACGTCTCTGCTCTCTATCCTTCCCTCTGTCTCTCTCTCATAATTTCCCGTTTCTATATCCTTCCCTCTGT
>NC_059197.1:31947990-31989629 GCF_020615455.1 Coregonus clupeaformis | reverse complement strand
ATATATATATATATTATATATTTGTTTAATATAATAAATATAATAATATATAAACATTATATAATATAATTGTAAACCCATATTATATAAATACCTGTAATATATAATATAAGCCAATATATAACCCATAGTAGCTTATAGTAAAATTATATAAACCATATATATGCCAATATAGTATATATAGCTTAATATTATATTATATATTTATATATATAATATATATATATAAATATATATATATATATTATTGTATATATATATATATATTTGTATTGATATATAGTATTTGTGTAATATAGTAGGCTAGTGGCCTGTGTCCTATTGATATGTAGTAGTGTAGTATTATAGTAGAACATAGTAGGCCCACTCCAGTGTATAGTAGTATAGTAGTATATATTATATAATATATAGTATATATGTATATAGTGATATAGTAGTATAGTAATATAGTAGTATAAATGTAGTATTATAGTAGTATAGTAGTATAAGTAGTATAGTGTGGTAATATAGTAGTATAGTAGTAATATATAGTTGTTTATAGTGAGCGCAATAGTTTAGTAAATGTATAATATATATAGTATTTTATATAGTATATATATATACCCTATTTATTATATAATATAGTAATATATTATTATAAATAGTATAGTAATATAGTGAAGCTTATAGTAATGCAAGTATTATATATAATATATATATATTATATATATATTATTTTATATAATATATATATATAATATTAATATTATTATATAAATATATTATATATAATATGAATTATATATATATATTAAAATATAGTAATATATAATATTAGTATCAATGATATAGTATGCCAATATAGTAAATATAGTAATATAGTAAATATAGTAAATATAAGTAATATAGTAAACCTGTAATATAGTAAGCTTATAGTAGTATAGTTAGTAATATAGTAGTATAGTAATATATAGTATAGTAATGTAGTAGTATAGTGATATTGTGTGCAGTAGTATAGTAACCATAGTAAACATAGTAGTATAGTATAGTAAATATAGTATTATAGTAGTATAGTATTAATTGCTTATAGTAATGTATTAGTATAGTAGTATAGTATTATATAGTATATATAGCCAATATATAGTATAGTATTATAGTAAATATATAATATTAGTGTCTGTAATATATAAATATATTATTTATAGTAAACATATAAATATATAAATATTAATATATAGTATAGTAATATAGTAAATATAGTAATATAGCAATATAGTAGTATATTAGTATATTATTATAGTAGTATAGTAGTAATATAGTAGTATAGTAGTATAGTATTATAGTGGTATAGTGGTATAGTGATATATATTTTATATAGTATGAATAGTATAGTATTATTTAGTATAGTAATATAGTAGTATAGTAGTATAGTAGTATAATGGTATAGTAGTATAGTATTATAGTGGTAATATAGTGGTATAGTGGTATAGTAGTATAGTAGTATAGTAGTTAATATAATGTTCTATATATATTATTATAAGTAATATAGTAGTATAGTAATATAGTAGTATATAGTATAGTAAATATAATGTATTAGTATAGTAAACATAGTAAATAACAAATGTAGTAATATAGTATTATAGTAGTATAATTTTATAGTAATATAGTAATATAAGTAATTATAGTAGTATAGTAAATATATGCCAATATATAGTATATAATATATAGTATATATTTATTATTTATTTATTTTTTATATATGGTAATATAGTAGTATAGTAATGTAGTAGTATAGTAGTATAGTAATGTAGTGGCCCATAGTATAGTAGTATAGTATTATAGTAGTATAGTATGCCAATATAGTAGTATATATTATAGTAATATAGTAGTACTTAGTAAATATAGTAATATAGTAAATATAGTAATATAGTAAATATAGTAAATATAGTAATATATGTGTTATAGTAATATAGTAAATACATAGTAATATAGTAGTATAGTAAATATAGTATAGTATAGTAATATAGTAGTATAGTATTATAGTAGTATAGTATTATAGTAGTTATATTTATAGTAGTATAGTAGTATGTGTTATTATTTATATTATTTTTTATATAGTATAGTATTATGTAGTATAGTAGTATTATTATAGTAGTATAGTATTATGTAGGCTTTATAGTAGTATAGTGGTATAGTGATATGGTAATTGTAGCCTTAGTATTATAGTAGGTATAGTGGTATAGTATTATAGTAGTATAGTGGTATAGTAGTATAGTATTATAGTAGTTATGAGTTATTATATTTGTATATATTATTAGTATATAGTATATAGTATATATTTTTGTATAGTAGTATATTATTATATTATTATAGTAGTATAGTAGTATAGTAATATAGTAGGTAATGTAAGCAATATAGTAAATGATATAGTAATATAGTAGTATAGTATAATATATTAATCATAATGTTATATTATATATGCTATATTCATATGTAGGTATAGTAGATATATATAATGTAATATTTTTATATTATAAAATTGTGTTAGTAGCATAGTAGTATAGTGAAGTATAGTAGTATAGTATTATAGTAATATGTGTATAGTAATAATATATAGTATATATTTATTTTTTAGTAAATTAGTAGGTATATAGTATATAATATAGTAAATATAGTAATAATTAATATCATAGTATATAATATATAAATTATATATATATATTATAAGTAGTATAGTAAGTACAATAATATAGTATTAGTAATATTAGTTTTTATGTTTATGTGTCAAATTATTAAAAAAAAAAATTGTATATTATACCATAAATATAAACAATATAATATATAATATATATTTATATAGTAATATTATATTATTTATTTTATTATATATATAATATATTATTATAGTATATATATTTATAATATAGTAATATAGTGTTATATATATAGTAGTATTTTGTATATAAGCAATATAGTAGGATAGTGGTATGAGTGGTATAGTGGTATGTGATATAGTATATGTATATAGTGGTATAGTGATATGTATGTTAGTAATATAGTGGTATAGTGATATAGTGTATGTTATATCTTACATTCAGTATATATGATTTATCCTTACTATTTCTATATTTAATAGTATTTTTATTTATAACTATCCCTATATCCCACAACTGTATCAAAGCCCATACTTATACGCTACATTCACTCATTCCATTCTTATCTCATATATCGCCCATAGTCTCATCCGCAGTAAATAATCGTATCCAGTATCTTATAATTAATGCAACTATACAGTACTTAACCCTAGTCACTAGGTTTATGTTATGTTATTTTATTGTATTGTCATAGTTATCCAGTATAGTATAAATTATAGTTATAATGTATATATTATATAGTACATTAATTAGTAATATAATAAATATAAGTAATATAGTAAATATAGTAATATAGTAATATAGTACAAGTATATTATATATAAACATTCAAATATAGTAATATTAGTATAGTAGTATAGTAAGTATAGTAGTATAGTAGTATAGTAGTATAGTAATCATGTAGTATAGTAGTATATAATATAGTAATATAGTATTTATAGTTATATTAACTAGTATATATAGTAAGCTACTAGTAGTATAGTAGTACATAGTAGGCTATAGTAATATAGTAAATATAGTAATATTATTATGTGTATGTACTAATATAAATTTTTATATTTTTATTTCAATATATTATGTATATAACAAATATATATATATATTGTAATATATTATATTATCATATTTGTAATTTAAGTATATTTATAGTATTATAATATATAGTAAATGTATGTAATATCTAGTATTAATATGTAGTATGTATATGTATTATTATATGTAAATATATAATATTATATATAATAATATATTATATAGTATATAGCCAATATAGTAGCGCATATGTAGCCAATATAGTAGTATAGTAATTATAGTAATATGTAATCCAACATATAATATATAAACATAGTTAAACTATTAATTTAATATAGTAATATATAATATAGTAATATAAATATATATAAATTTATATATAGTATAGTAATATATAAAATATTAATATATAATATATAGTACTTAGTAGCATATAATTATAGTATATATTATAGCCAATATAGTAGTATAGTAAATATAGTAGTATAGTAGTATTGTGTATATTGTATAGTTATATATATGTTAATTGTATATTAATATACTGTTATTGTTATTTTTTTGTTATGTTTTTTTTTTTATTTTTATTAATATATATATTTATTATATTATATATATATATTAATATATAGTATATATAAACTTAGTATAGTATAAATATAAATTATATAAGTTATAAATAATATTATTTTTTTTTTTTTTTTTATTTTTTTTATTAAAAATTTATTAATGTTATATATATATATATGAAATGGTATAAAATTATATATATCGTAGTATATAGTAGTATATATCTTATAAATAATATTGTTTTTTTTTTTTATTTTTTTTATTTTCATATATATTTAGTATATAATATATGACAATGTATTATATAGTAATATAGTAAGTATAGTAATATAGTAGTTATAGTAATATAGTAATATATTATATATAGTATATGTAGTAATATAGTAGTATAGTGTAATATAATTAGTAGTATAGTAATATAGTAGGCCTATATTTTATAAGTAGTGTCCTAGTAGTATATTAGTATACCAATGATATATAATATAGTATATGTGTTTTATATAACTATTATTTAATATATATATTTATATATACATAGTAATATAGTAATATAGTAACATAGTAGTATATTAACTATAGTAGTATAGTATTTGTATATATATATATACTTTAGTAAATATAGTATTTATAGTAAAATATAGTAGTATTGTCCACGAATTCCCTTAACTACTCCCTCACTCTTATTCGGGCAAACTTCGGCGTTACATAACTCCCATTACTAGCTCTCCGCTTATATTCTCTATATTTGATTTATTTTATCTTTTTCTGTAATTCATTATGTTTATATCACCTATAATTCCCTTTGATTTTGTTCTTATTGTTTGTTAACGCTGTTATTTTATTTTTTCTATATTTTATTTTACGCCCTTTGCATATCGTCGCCTCCTGTGTTTTGTTATTTTGTATTTGTCTTTGTGACAGATTACAGATTCGGTTACTAGCTTCTGTGTCCTCGCCTGACTCCACCACCATCCCATCCCAGCCCTTACAAACACACAAATATATACACACGCGCGGCAATCGCTGATCCTCAGCTGCCAGGGCGCCAGATCCCAGCAACTTGGCTCCGCCATGCAGGAAGGTTACCCTCCCATAGGAAAGAGGCGTACCCACACCTCCTCCTACATTCCACCACCATCGGCCAGCCCCACCAGGCCAGCTCCGGAATCCCAGTGAGATTCGTCTACCTCCCGGGCGTTGATTCCCCGCGGCCGGTGTCAGGGGTTCCCTTGGCGAACTCTACCTGCCACTATACACCCGCGCCCTCGGAATGCAGCGTTTCACGCCTCATCTCCTGTCTTCGGCAAAGCGTTAGTAGGCCCACCCCAATAAGTAACGCCCACCATCCTACGGAAAAATTCTCCCGCCGTTCATGTTTCCATCACCCTCCTGAGTAAGCGGCAGGCGTCTGTTCCCACCTCCACGTTACGCCCTGAATTTCACTCTAGCTAATCGCGGAGTGGAATAAGCCCTCTCCCCTATCGGTTTACCTGCATGAGATGTCCGTCGAAGCTGCCTGCAACACCAACCTGTCCTTCGACCAGCTAATACATATCCATTCGATATACCTGCCACAGCCACCGCGGGCGTCCCGGTTGGGGCCTCCATTCCCATCCAGCACCTCCGAGCCGGACCTTGCTGGGTCTACTGAAGAAGGAGAAGGAGCCGGGGGCGGCGTCCCCTGCACCACTGTGGCCGTGGAGACACCACTGCGGCTAGGTGTGGGGAGGTCTCCGGGGATCGGGAGGCAACAGGTCGCGCACTGGGGAGTCATTTCAGGTGGTAGACCCCCCCCACTCACCCAGAGCTCTCTATTGTTCACTTGTGTTCCTGTGGTATTTCCTCAGGTTGCATCTCATTCCCAGCATAAGGAAGCTAGTCGATTCAGCGCAGCTGGAATTTTATTGATCGGATTTTTTAGTGGATTCCCCTCCTCCGTTATCCCACACCTTTCTGTCCATCTACATAGCCGTCGTTGGGATCTGGTTATTGTCCAGTGCCACTAAAGATGAAGGCGTGGAGGTCGTGAGGAGGTTATTCAGTATGTACCTAATTACTCCCCTCTATCTGTCTAATCCTTTAATCACCCATACCCCACATTTCGGGCTCTCAAAATTCTAGCCCAGTGTTTAGATATTAGTTTTCCGTTAGGCGACCACGGTGGAGAGTCACAATCCCAATCATTCCCCCTGATATAGAGTTGCTTTTCGTGTTCAGCAAGGCGGGCGGCGGGTTGCCACCTCGTAGGCAGGAATTGTTTCGATAAACCTTCCAGACAGTGCGCACTCCCGCGAGCCATTGTATCCTCTGTCTCAGAGGAGCAGCGGCTATGGGGACCTTTGCTGAGTCCCTGATGGATACATTCGCCTCCACTTCCCTGCGTCCTCGTTTCTTTTTGTGAAGAAGAAGGTGTTCCTAATTACCTAGTCTCTAATCAATCACTGCATAAATACAGTTACCCTCTTCCTCTATTGCATATACTGAATCATTACACCTTTCTTCCACTGGATCTCAGACACTTATACCCAGTCCATGAAGATAATGAAGCGGCATTTATGGTACCACCTCAGTCATTATCAGTATCTTGTCTCCATCTTTTGCTCCTTCCAGTCTTCCAATCATTTGTGGGGCGAGATCTTCCGGGACCTGCATGGGCAGGATTGGTAGTATACATTGGCTAACATCTTACGTGTACTCTGCTACACAGCCGAGCATGTCAGCCCTGTGCGCCGGTGTTGGGGAGGTGTTGGGCATGACTTGTATGTCAAGGCAGAGAAATGTCTGTTTTTTCCAGAGTCCATCTCCTTCTTGGAGTCATCGGTTGCTCAGCGTCAGGTAAGGAATTACTGTGTGTCACCGTGCTAACTGTCAAACCCCAACCACTGTTAAAGGGTGCAGCAGTTTTAGAATTTTACCAAATTACTACGGAGGTTTATCGAGATTTTAACATGCTCCCTCTACTTCCTGCTGAAGGGGGCGTGCTTGCAGTGGTCGGCTGAAGCCGAAGCTTTATGTAAACTGAAGGCCTGTTCTGCTCAGTGCTGGCGCACCGACCCCCTTTAGCTGTTCCAGGCAAGTGGGCCGCGTCAGAAGGCGTTGTGCCAGCGTACTGTCGCAGCGCTCATCCTCTAAGCTCTCCCTGCCTTTTTATTCTAAAAAGCTCAGCCCGGTCGAACGTAATTATGGCTAGGGGTGGCTGTTAGCCCGTGGTTCACCCTAAGTGTGAGCATTGGGGCTCAACACCCTTTTCTCATTCCTACTACCGTCGTAACCTGGAGTACATCCGGGCGGCTGGGGTACCCTCGTCACTAGGTAACTTTTCTCACTTCTTTTTAAATCTATCCCAGGGTCCCAAAGCAGTAGAGGCAGACGCCCTGTCGCTATACACAGAGAGAGGTCCATTGAGCCCATCCCATACTGCGAGTCTTGTCTGTAGCACCGGTAGTATGGGAGAGTCGAAATGGGGTGGCGGGCGTTACGCACCGACCCTACTCCCCCAGAGTGTCCAGTGGTCGGACGTCGTGCCGCTTCGAGTCCTATTCTCATTTGTTGCTCATCACGTCACCCTCTTGACATCCATATTGCCCACTGCCTTAGTGTTAATCTGGTGCCCTTGTCGTGAGGTTTATGTCTCCTCCTTCGGTGTGCACTCAGTGTAACCCTACCCTGCCCGGGAGTTACAACCCCTGCCCGTTCCTCACGGCCGTGGTCTCACCTCTCGGTCAGACTTTGTCACCTTCCCCCTCTCAGATACCACTATTCATCGTTGTAGATCTTCTCTGCCTGTCGTCTCATTCCAATCCGTCTCCCTACTCCTACTCCCTACAGCCGCTGAGTTTGTTCCCCCGTCTTCCGGCATACGGGGTTCCGAATATAGTGTCTATCGGGTTCCCCAATTCACCTCTAGAGTCTGGGGCTTCATAACACTTGGGTCTCGTTACCCTTACTCGTTTACCACCTAGTAGGCAGGTGAAAGGTACGGATTGGTGTTTCTGAATCCTTTTGCCCGGAGCCCGGAGAGTTCGGGTATATCCCCCTGGGCAGGGGTGGCTCAAACTCTCTTCGGCCACTCCTCTACTAACCTGCTTTTCGAGTGCGTGTTAGGGTATCCGCGGTTCTGGCACCATGGCATCAGAGACGGGCTCGAGCTCCTGCGGTATTAGTGGTTTCGGCGCTCGGAGAGCGTAACTCACACTACATCTGCAGCGGCCCCATCCCCGGGCAGACGCGGCGCCAATCTCCACACGTGAGGTCAGTCCTCCCCCCTGGAGATCGGAGTCTGCTCTCGACTTCCAAACCCTCCTGCCCCTTCGCCTGCCCTGCGGAAGCTTGCGGTTTGTGGGCCATTTAAAGTCTGTTATGTTTTGTTCAACTGTCTAATGCTATCACCTCGTTCCATTCTCTCCCTCAGGCGGTGGCTAACTGGTCCACTCCCAGAGAGTCAGAGATAACCCCTCCCCCCTACATAGGGGCTCCCAGCGTCCTCAGTCCGGTCCATCGTGTGTCGAGGCGTCGGATGGGAGTCTACAATATCTCGTGGAGTGGGAGGGAGTACTCCGCCGTGCTGAGTGCCTAGGGCTTAATCCACCCTCTATGGTTTCCACTTCATCCCTCTCTTGTCCACATCCTCTGCCGTCCCAGCCGAGGCGTCCTGCCTGGTCTAGTTTCCCATTCGCCCAACTGCTCCTCCTCCTTGTTCGAGCAGCGCGTTAATCGTCCCAGTCTAGCTACTACCGCTTCATATTCTCTATGTTTGTTTGGATTTTGTCTTGTTGTTACACCTGTTTCGTATTATGTATTAATTATATCACTATAATTTCCCTTTATTTTTTGCAATTGTGTGTTGTTGAAACTTCCTTTTATTTTATTGTTTTCTAGTTTTAACCTTCTTTGTATTCTCTCGCTCTGTGTTTTGAGGCCCGTTATTTTGTATTTGTCTTTGTGACAGTAAAGTCGTTCGGCTAAGCTTCTGTGTCCTAGCCTCAACTCCCCCCATCCACATCAGCCCCTTGACATTATGTATTATTATGTATTGTTATGTGCTATAGTATATAGTAATATAGTGTTGATATAGTATATGCGTATGTATTATGTATAATATATTTATGCCATTGCACCTATTATAGCCCTTTTCATGCATGTTTCGATCCCACATCTTCACCTACTCTAACACTATTAACCATATAGTTATATAGTAGTATGTATATATGTATATATATATAGTAATATGTATATAGTTATAGTAGTAGTATATTTTATGTATATAGTATTATATATTAATATATAATATATAGTTATTTTATATGAATATTTATAGTATGTTATAGTAATTATAATATAGTAATATAGTATTGTAATATAGTAATATGTATATATTTATAATATAGAATATGTTATTGTAATATATATTTAGTATATAGAATATAGTAGTATTAGTACTTAGTATGTATATATAATATTGATATAGTATTTATATATAGTATAGTTATATAATATAGTAGTATAGTAATATATATATATGTATGTATATGTGCAATATTATTTATAGTAGTATGTATTTGTAATATTATTTAATATATAATATATATTATAGTATTAGTAATATAGTAATATATTATAGTAATATAGTATATATAATATAGTAATATTATTGTTATATGTATTATAGTATTTATATAATTATAGTTATATCGTATAGTATATATATATAGTAATATAGTATATAGTATGGTATATATAATATAGTATATAGTAATATAGTAATATATAATATGTGTTTTATATATATATATCAATATAGTAGTATGTATATGTTATAGTATATTATATAGTCATATAGTAATATGTATATAGTAATATAGTAGTATAGTAGTATAGTCGATATAGTAGTATAGTAATATGGTAATATAGTAGTATAGTATATAGTGGTATAGTAATTATTGATATAGTAATTATGATATAGTATATGTTTGTGTATAGTAATATAGTAATATATAGTATAGTATATGTAGTATGCATATAGTGATATAGTATATAGTAGTATAGTGATATAGTTTATAGTTTTATAGTATATAGTAGTATAGTGTATAGTATATAGTGTATAAATTTTTTTATATAGTAATATAGTAGTATGTATATAGTAATATAGTAGTATATAGTTAGTAATATATAATATAGTCTTAGTATATAGTAGTTAGTATATAGTATATAGTAGTATGTTTTAGTTGTTTAATATAGTAATATGTAATATTGTATGTAGTTATAATATAGTTTTATGTAATATAGTAGTATAGTAATATGTTACAGTTATATCGATATAGTAATATATATTTATAGTAATTAGTAATATTAGTTATAATATAGTTTATAGTAATATAGTAATATGTATATATAATATAGTAATATTGTATATAGTATATTTTAGTATAGATATTATATATAGTAGTATATAGTATATATAGTATTGTTAGAATATAGTTTTGTATGTATAGTATATAGTAATATAGTTATAGTTATAATATAGTTATATTATAGTAATATAGTTTATAGTAATATAGTATATAGTAGTATAGTAATATAGAGTATAGTAATATAGTGTATAGTAGTATAGTATATATAATATATAATATAGTAATATAGTAATATATTATATATTATGTTGTGTTAATATGTAATATAGTAGTATATATAGTAATATATAGTAATTATATAATTATATATGTATGAATATAGTATATATTAATATATTTATGTCATATAGTATATAGTGTTATGTACTAGTAATATATAGTATAGTGTATAGTAATATAGTAATATAGTAATATTAAATATAGTATATATATTATATATATATAGTAATATAGTAACTATATATATATATTAGTAGTATATAATATAGTAATATAGTATATAGTAATATAGTATTATAGTAGTTATATATATGTTGTAGTATTAATATATGTTGTAGTTAGTAATATAGTCAATATAGTACGTATATAATATTTATATAGTAATATAGTAGTATAGTGGTATGTAATATAGTAATATAGTAGTATAGTATATAGTAATATAGTTGTATAGTAATATAGTTTATAGTTTATTGTATGTAATATAGTAATATAGTAATATAGTATATATAATATAGTAATATAGTAATATAGTATATAGTAATATATAATATAGTAATATAGTAATATAGTAATATAGTAATATAGTAATATAGTAATATAGTAATATAGTAATATAGCATATAGTAGTATAGTAGTATAGCATATAGTATAGTAATATAGTAATATAGTTATAGTATATAGTGATATAGTAATATATATAATATGCATATGTAGTATATTAATATAGTGTTATATAATATAGTAATATAGTGTATAGTAATATATTGTATATAGTATATAATATAGTATATAGTAATATAGTAGTGCCAATATAGTAGTATAGTAATATAGTAATATGGCCAATATAGCATATAGTAGTATGTAATATAGTAATATAGTATATAGTAGTATAGTAGTATAGTATATGCAATATAGTAATATATAATATAGTAATATTATATAGTATAGTAATATAGTAATATAGTATATGCGATATAGTATATATAATATAGTAATATAGTATATAGTATATATAATATGTAGTATTAATATAGTGTATAGTAATATTATATAGTAGTATATAATATAGTAATATAGTAATATAGTAGTATAGTAATATAGTAATATAGTAGTATGTAATATAGTATTATATTAATATAGTATAGTTATATTATTAATATAGTATATATAATATAGTATATAGTATATAGTATATATAGTAGTATGTAGTATAGTGTTAGTAATATATAGTATAAATACAGTAATATAGTAATATAGTCTTTATATGTTTTATATAGTATAGTATATATATAGTATATATAATATATAATATAGTATTATAGTAATATAGTAATACGTTATAGCCATATAGTGTATAGTAATATAGTATATAGTGGTATAGTAGTATGTAATATAGCCTTTTATAGTAATATAGTAGTTAGTGCTATAGTTATGTATATAGTAATATGTTGTATATTTAGTTATAGTGTAATATAATATAGTAATATAGTAATATAGTAATATGTAATATAGTAATATGTAATATAGTAATATGTAATATAGTAATATAGTAATATGTAATATAGTATATAGTATTAGTAATATAGTAATATAGTCAATATAGTAGTATAGTAATATATTAATATAGTATATTTTGTATATGTATATAGTAATATAGTAATATAGTAATATGTAATATTATATATTATATATATATAATATAGTGGTATGAATATAGTATATAGTAGATGTAGTATAGTAATATAGTATATGTATATAGTAATATAGTAATATAGTGTATATGAATATATTAATATGTAATATAGTAATATAGTAATATAGTAATATTCATATGCAATTGTATTATAGTATAGTGTATTTATATAATATAGTAATATATATAGTATTATATAATATAGTTATTAATACAGTAGTATATGTATATGTATATAGTGTATATAATATGTAATATAGTATATAGTATATAGTAATATAGTAATATGTAATATTATTACATAGTAATATAGTAATATGTCAATATAGTAATATAGTAGTTAGTAATATAGTAATATAGTAATATGTATATATATATAGTAATATACAATATAGCAAAATATATTTATTATAGTAATATAGTTATAGTTTTATATATAGTATAGTAATATATTATATAGTATATAGTAATATATAGTATAGTAATATAGTAATATAGTGTATAGTATATAGCATATAGTAATATAGTAATATGTAATATAGTATTAGTAATATATAATATAGTAGTATAGTAATATAGATATAATATAGTAGTTAATATAGTAGTAGTATATAGTAATATATAGTTAGTATATATATATATAATATAGTATATAGTAATATAGTAATATAGTAATATAGTAGTATAGTAGTATAGCATATAGTAGTATATAACTATAGTAATATAGTAATATAGTAGTATAGTAATATAGTATATAGTAATATAGTAATATAGTATATATGGTTGCAATATTAATATGTTATAGTTATAGTAATATAGCAATATAGTATATAGTAATATAGTAATATAGTGTATAGTACTTATTAATATGTTATAGAATATATAATTAATTATATATAGTAATTGTAATATAGTATAGCATTTTAGTATAGTCAATTAGCATATAGTATATATAATATATATATATAGTATAGTAATATAGTAATATATATAGTAATATAGTAATTAGTATTGTAATATATAATATATACAATATTATATATAGTAATATATATATGTAATATAGCAATATAGTATATAGTAATATAGTAGTATATAATATAGTAATATGTATATAGTATATAGTAATATAGTAATATAGTAATATAGAATATATATAGTATATATAATATAGTAATATGTAGTATGTATATAGTATATAGTGTATAGTAATATAGTAATATAGTATATAGTAATATAGTATTAGTAATATAGTAGTATAGTATTAGCAATATAGTAATATAGTAGTATAGTAATATAGTAGTATAGTAATATAGTGGTATAGTTATAGCATTGTATAGTAATATAGTATATAGTAATTGTATTAGTAATATAGTAGTATATATATATGTATAGTAATATAGTAATATAGTAATATAGCTAATATATAATATAGTAGTATAGTATATAGTAATATAGTAATATAGTATATAGTGATAGTAGAATATAGTAATATAGTATTATAGTAGTATAGTGGTATGTAATATAGTGTATGTTATGTATATTATAGTATATAGTATATAGTAATATAGTAATATAGTTATGTAATATATAATATTGTAATATAGTAATATAGTAATATATGTCTAATATAGTGTATAGTGTATATTATAGTAATATAGTAATATAGTAATTATAATATAGTGTATATTTAGTAGTATAGTAATATAGTAATATAGTAGTATAGAATATAGTAATATAGTCAATATAGTAGTATATAATATAGTAATATAGTAATATTAGTATAGTAATATAGTAATATAGTAATATTAATATAGTATATGTAATATAGTATATAGTAATATGGTAATATATAATATAGTAGTATAGTAATATAGTGGTATAAATATAGTAATATATTGATATAGTAGTATAGTAATATAGTAATATAGTAATATATAGTATAGTATAGTGATATAGTAATATAGTGGTATATAGTATAGTAATATAGCAATATAGTATATAGTATAGTAGTATAGTAGTATGTATATATATATAGTAGTATAGTAATATAGTATTATAGTGACTATAGTTATAGTAGTATAGTTATAGTAATATGTAGTATATAATATAGTAGTATAGTAGTATTAATATAGTAATATATAGTATAGTAATATAGCGTATGTTATGTGGTATAGTATATAGTGGTATAGTAATATAGTAGTATAGTGGTAATATAGTGGTATGTAATATAGTATAGAATATAGTAATATAGTAGTATAGTCGATTAGTATATAGTGGTATGTGGTATTGTAATATAGTATATAGTATTATAGTGGTTAGTAATATAGTAGTATAGTATAGTAATATAGTGATATAGTGGTATAGTATATGTATATAGTGGTATAGTGGTATAGTAATATAGTAATATAGTGATATAGTAGTATATAGTATAGTAATATAGTAGTATAGTAATATAGTAATATAGTAATATAGTAGTATAGTCGGTATAGTAATATAGTATATAGTAGTATAGTAGTATAGTAGTATAGTCGATATAGTAATATAGTGGTATAGTATTTGATATAGTATAGTGGTTAGTGATATAGTCGGTATATTAATATAGTGGTATAGTATTATAGTAGTATAGTAGTGTAATATAGTGATATAGTGGTATGTGGTTTATAGTAATATAGTGGTATAGTGGTATAGTAGTATAGTAATATAGTGATATAGTCAGTATAGTGGTATAGTGATATAGTAGTATAGTAATATAGTAGTATAGTAATATAGTAATATAGTATATAGTATATGTGATATATGGTATAGTTATAGTAGTATAGTAATATAGTGTATATTAGTATAGTAATATAGTAGTATAGTGTATAGTAATATGTAGTATAGTATATAGTGGTATAGTAGTATAGTGATATAGTGGTTTGATATAGTAATATAGTGGTATAGTGATATAGTAATATAGTAGTATATAGTATAGTGGTATAGCATAGTAATATAGTGGTATAGTAATATAGCAGTATATATAGTAATATAGTAATATAGTGGTATATAGTCAATATAGTAATATAGTAATATAGTAGTATAGTAGTATGTGGTATAGTTAGCGATATAGTAATATAGTGGTATAGTAATATAGTATTTGTAGTTATGTGGTATAGTGGTTAGTGGTATAGTAATATAGTATAGTGATATAGTTGTATAGTGATATAGTGTATGTGTATAGTGATATAGTGGTATAGTGTATTTGTGATATAGTGGTATAGTTATGTCGGTTGTGTGTGATATAGTGGTATAGTGGTATAGTGGTATTGTGATATAGTGATATAGTAATATAGCGGTATAGTAGTATAGTAATATAGTAGTATAGTAGTATAGTTGTATATGTGTATTTAGTATATAGTATATATAATATAGTAGTATAGTAATATAGTGTATAGCAATATAGTAGTATAGTAATATAGTAATATAGTAGTATGTAATATAGTAGTATAGTGTATAGTAATATAGTAATATAGTATTATAGTAATATAGTGGTATATAATATAGTAGTATGTAGTAATATAGTAATATAGTAGTATAGTAATATAGTAATATAGTAATATAGTAGTATAGTGGTATAGTATTATAGTAATATAGTAGTATAGTAGTATAGTAATATAGTATATGTAGTTAGTTGTGGTATAGTGATATAGTGGTATAGCGGTATGTAATATATGATATAGTGTATAGTGTATGTAATATGGTGGTATAGTAATATAGTGGTATAGTGGTATAGTAATATAGTGGTATAGTGGTATAGTCGGTATAGTCGTATAGTAGATGTAGTATAGTCAGTATAGTAATATAGTAGTATAGTAATATAGTCCAATATAGTAGTATAGTGGTATAGTAATATAGTGATATAGTGATATAGTGGTATGTGCTATAGTGATATAGTAGTATAGTATGTGATATAGTAATATAGTATATAGTGGTATAGTAATATAGTGTATATTAATATAGTGGTATATAATATGTGTATGTAGTATAGTCAATATAGTGGTATAGTAATATAGTAATATAGTGATATAGTAATATAGTATATAGTAGTATAGTATATAGTAATATATGTATGTAATATAGTAATATAGTAGTATAGTGGTATAGTAATATAGTAATATAGTAATATAGTGTATAGTGTTGAATTAGTGGTATTAGTGAATTAGTAATATAGTGGTATAGTAATATATATGTAATATATATTGTAATATAGTAATATTAGTATAGTAATATATAATATAGTAATATAGTAATATAGCAATATAGTATATAGTAATATAGTAATATATTATAGTGGTATAGTAATATAGTAGTATGTATATAGTAATATAGTAATATAGTAATATAGTGGTTAGTGGTATAGTAGTATAGTAGTATATAATATAGTCAGTATAGTAGTATAGTAATATAGTGGTATAGTAATATGTGATATAGTAATATACCAATATAGTAATATAGTAATATAGTAATATAGTAGTATAGTGTTAGTATATAGTAATATAGTAGTATCCAATATAGTAATATAAGTATAGTGGTATAGTATTGTTTGTTATAGTGATATAGTGATATAGTAGTATAGTAGTGTGATATATAATATAGTGTATAGTGGTATAGTGGTATAGTAATATAGTGATATAGTAGTATAGTGTATAGTGGTATAGTAGTATAGTAATATAGTCAATATATGGTATGTGGTTAGTGATATAGTAATATAGTGATATAGTGGTATAGTATAGTAATATATGGATATAGTGGTATAGTATATGTAGTATAGTAATATAGTAGTATGTGGTATAGTTTAGTGGTATAGTAATATAGTGGTATAGTGTTATAGTGATATAGTGGTATAGTAATATAGTAGTATAGTATGTATATATAGTAATATAGTAGTATAGTAATATAGTGGTATAGTGTATGTAATATAGTGATATAGTGGTATAGTGGTCTAGTGTATAGTTTATGTATATTGGTATAGTAGTTAGTGGTATAGTGGTTAGTGGTATAGTGATATAGTGATATAGTAGTATAGTAGTATAGTAATATAGTATATGTGTATAGTAGTATGTAATATAGTGGTATAGTGATATAGTGTATAGTAGTATAGTGATATAGTGGTATAGTGATATAGTGGTATAGTGTATAGTGGTATGTGATATAGTGGTATAGTAATATAGTGGTATAGTGGTATAGTAATATAGTGGTATAGTGATATAGTGGTATTGTAGTGATATAGTGTATAGTAGTATAGTGGTATAGTGTATAGTGATATAGTGGTATAGTGATATAGTAGTATATGATATAGTGATATAGTAATATGTATAGTGGTATAGTAATATAGTGGTATAGTAATATAGTATATAGTGTAGTAATATAGCGGTATAGTGGTATAGTGATATAGTGATATAGTGGTATAGTAGTGTAGTGATATAGTGGTATAGTAGTGTAGTGATATAGTGGTATAGTGGTATAGTGGTATAGTGGCATAGTGGTATAGTGATATAGTGGTATAGTGATATAGTGATATAGCGGTATAGTGTAGTGATATAATGGTATAGTGATATAGTGATATAGTGGTATAGTGGTATAGTGGTATAGTGGTATAGTGATATAGTGGTATAGTGATATAGTGTAGTGATATAGTGGTATAGTGATATAGTGATATAGGGGTATAGTGATATAGTGGTATAGTGGTATAGTGATATAGTGGTATAGTGATAAAATGGTATAGTGTAGTGATATAGTGGTATAGTGGTATAGTGTAGTGATATAGTGGTATAGTGGTATAGTGATATAGTGGTATAGTGGTATAGTGATATAGTGGTATAGTGATATAGTGGTATAGTGATATAGTGGTATAGTGTAGTGCAGAGCATATGAGCGGAGTGGAGCGGGAGCGAGCGTGGAGCGTGAGCGGACGGATTTTGAACAGAGCGCAGAGCGGCATTTTTAAAAGGACGGAGCGTCGCCCTATGTCCCGCTCCAATTTCGCTCGCTCACACCACGAGTCTGAAGCATGCTCAAGCCTGACCCAGAATCCATCTGTTTAATTTAATTTGTGTCGTCCATGAATTTGTATTTTATAGAGCGAGAGAGCAGCAGCAGCAACAAGAGAAAAGGGTTGAGGAATTCAAAAGTTTATTCACTGCACGCAAAGGCCCAACCATAACAAGGGAGAGAAAAAGAGAGCTGGATGTAGCATTTCTTGAAATGATTTTCATGGACTATGAACCGCTGAGTAAAGGAGAACGCGAAGGGATGCAACACTTCGCCAGCGCAGCTCAACCGGGCTACACTCCCCAAGAAACTATGATAAATCAGTACTTTACTTTGTCAAATTTACATCTGAGATGCCCCATTCACATGCTTCAGCTGGCGGTCAAAAAACGCCGTTAACAAGCACGACAACATTAATAGGCTGTTAGTGAAAGTCGGGCACCTGGTGAAAAAGTGTACGCAAGAGCACAGAGGAAACCCACCAATTAGGTGTCCGCCCCCACAAATGCCTGCGCCATTCGATGGAGCAGCCAGCTGCGGATGATTCAGTCGTTCATCCGGTTGTTCCAAAAAAGACCCGTTATGGTAAAACAAACTCAAGTCTAATGTTGCTAACATCACCCTGAATCAAGATGCGGCAGCTGACGCACCTTGTCAGTGTGCTGACACCACTAGCAGACCTCACAGACAAAATGCAGAAGGAGCTGGGGAACCTGGGGGATGATCCTCCCTGCTGTCACAGAAATCAAATCCCTGCTCACCGACATTACACTCACGCTGCACTTCCAATGGGCATCGCTGCTTTTGCAGAAACATTGGCAAACAACGTGTCAATTCGCTATGGAATATACTATACTGATTAACATCTCATTTTAGCGTCAGTGTTAGATCCCCGTTTCAAGACAGAATGGATAATCCGAGATGAGTCTGTATGCAACAAATTCGGGGAGATAAAGTAAGGCTGTGGTTTAAGCTAAAAGTGAAATACATGCA
Source organism: Coregonus clupeaformis (assembly GCF_020615455.1). NCBI lineage: Eukaryota > Metazoa > Chordata > Actinopteri > Salmoniformes > Salmonidae > Coregonus > Coregonus clupeaformis. Next base: position 31,970,052 of record NC_059197.1, on the reverse strand, counting down.
GATTTTGTTACTTTTTTGGAGTGAGCGGGGGGCGATTTGAGTGGAGCGTGATGCAAACTGCGTTGAGCGCTGAGCGATAATGAGCGGACTGGCCTGATGTGGCTTTGAGCGGGGGGAGCGGAGGGGTGAACAGCTCCGTGAGCGAGGAGCTGAGATTCTCACCGCTCCACTCCGCTCATATGCTCTGGTGTAGTGATATAGTGGTATAGTGATATAGTGATGTGGTTGTATAGTGGTATAGTGATATAGTGGTATAGTGATGTGGTTGTATAGTGGTATAGTGGTATAGTGGTATAGTGGTATAGTGGTATAGTGGTATAGTGATATAGTGGTATAGTGGTATAGTGATATAGTGGTATAGTGGTATAGTGATATAGTGGTATAGTGGTATAGTGGTATAGTGGTATAGTGATATAGTGATATAGTGGTATAGTGTAGTGGTATAGTGGTTTAGTGGTATAGTGGTATAGTGATATAGTGATATAGTGGTATAGTGATATAGTGGTATAGTGTAGTGATATAGTGGTATAGTGATTTACATTTACATTTTAGTCATTTAGCAGACGGCGTTCGTCGTCCCCGGAGTACTAGCTGCTACCGCTTCATGTTCTCTATGTTTGTTTGGTTTTGTCTTGTTGGTGCACCTGTTTCGTATTATGTATTGATTATGTCACCTATAAGTTTCCTTTGGTTTTGGTTGCAGTTGTGTGTTGTTGAACGCCTGTCCGTTGGTGTATGTTTATTGTTTTCTAGTGTTTAGTGTTTAACGCACCGTTTGCGTAATCGCTCGCCTCCTGTGTTTTGAGGCCCGTTATTTTGTATTTGTCTTTGTGACAATTAAAGTCGGTTCGACTAAGCTTCTGTGTCCTAGCCTGACTCCAACACCGCATCCACATCAGCCCTTGACATGTATAGTGATATAATGGTATAGTGGTATAGTGGTATAGTGATGTGGTATAGTGGTATAGTGTAGTGATATAGTGGTATAGTGATATAGTGGTATAGTGATATATATAATATGCCATTTAGCAGACGCTTTTATCCAAAGCGACTTACAGTCATGCGTGCATACATTTTTTGTGTATGGGTGGTCCCGGGGATCGAACCCACTACCCTGGCGTTACAAGCGCCGTGCTCTACCAGCTGAGCTACAGAGGACCACATGTACAATAATGCTATCGTCTGTGATGAGATAACACCCACCTAGCAACTTCGTCAAGAGGTTCGGACCTATTGCCGTAATGGCTAAAGTGTTTGCTTGACAGTCGCTGAACTGGGGTTTGAGTCCCCAGTCCCCCAAATTCGTTACATTGGGGTCAGAAGTGCGAAGGTGTCTGTGAGGCCACTCAAGGGACTTGGCAGCTCCATTTTAAAGTAGTCAGTTTTCGTATTATTTTGTGTTTGAAAAAAGTGTAAAGCTAATATTTGTGATTTACCGCCACCTGCATTGCTGGAGTCTTGAACCAAATATTGTGTGTCATTCATGTATTTATTGTGGCCACTAGATGGCAGTGATATAGCTTAAAGCCATTTACAAACCATAGCACCCTATTTGAAGAAGAAGACAATGCTCTGGTCATTGGCTGATCATTCCCAACCAGTATGAAGCCCCATGGCCATGTCCATGCTAAAACCAGTTATTTCTAAGTAGAGATCTCTATACATCTCTATGGTGGGGACATGCTCTCCTGAAGGAATGGGTATTGTAGCGACCTTAACCCAACACCCAACATGAATCCCGGATGGGGCCAAAATCGCTACAATATTTAAAGTTAATTATTGTATTTATTTTATTGTTTTTTTTGTGAATTATAATAATAATTCATGTAAAGGAGCACAGTTATGTTCCAAATACAATATCACAATATTTATCTTCATGGTAGCAGTAAATATTACTGACACATTAACAGGCCTTATACTGTTTACACATGTTATTGGATTTCTCTCTGCTTAAAAGAGATACTGTATATACACAGTGAAAGAGTAGAAAACACTACTTCACCAATGTCTAATAAAACCAGAGATTAACATAGACATGGCCACCAGAGATTAACATAGACATGGCCACCAGAGATTAACATAGACATGGCCACCAGAGATTAACATAGACATGGCCACCAGAGATTAACATGGACATGGCCACCAGAGATTAACATAGACATGGCCACCAGAGATTAACATAGACATGGCCACCAGAGATTAACATAGACATGGCCACCAGAGATTAACATAGACATGGCCACCAGAGATTAACATAGACATGGCCACCAGAGATTAACATAGACATGGCCACCAGAGATTAACATGGACATGGCCACCAGAGATTAACATAGACATGGCCACCAGAGATTAACATAGACATGGCCACCAGAGATTAACATAGACATGGCCACCAGAGATTAACATAGACATGGCCACCAGAGATTAACATAGACATGGCCACCAGAGATTAACATGGACATGGCCACCAGAGATTAACATTAACATTACTGTCTTCTCTACGCCAGTATAGCAGCCCCTCACTCCTCCTCTCTCCTCCCCTCCTCTCCTGCTCCCTCCTCTCCTCCTCCACACTCCTCCCTCCTCTCCTACCCCCTCGCCCCTCATTCATCACCCCCCCTCACTCCTCCCCACTCCTCCTCCCTCCTCTCCTCCTCCTCCTCTTCTTCCTCCTCCCTCTGAGTCGCCCTCGGTTGTTATCAAGGTTGCAAAAAGTCAGAAGCCCCGCCTAGTTCTACAATTTATATTCTTAAAATCTGACGTTAAACCTGACCATAACCTAACCACACTGCTAACCTTATGCCTAACCCTAACCTTAAATAAAGACTGAAAAACATTTTTTTAATGAATACATTATTAAGATAGCCAACTTTGACTTTGCAACTTGGCTTCCCCTGAGGTGCAGCTGCAGTTCCCCTCCTAGTCAGTGGGGGGAGACGATGAACTGACGAGACAGAATCACCCAAGCATTGATTTTGCAGATAGCAGATACAGTATTATTTTTGAAGAAAGTTTGATTGTGATATGTGGCTGTTTTACCTACCTTAGCTGAATGCCCTCATTGTAAGTTGCTCTGGAAAAGAACGTCTGCTAAATCAATCAAATGTAAACCACCATTGGCCTTTTTAACACCGATACTACATGACAACACAATTGTAAAACTACTGTAAAATCAGTGGGCTAAAGCAGAGCAGGTCAGGTATAATATAATGTAACCTAATTCAGGAGGGGATTATGACGCAACGAGCACTGGCACCATGTTCACGTTCCCGTTTGGTGGAAAGCAATTCCATCAGATTTCTGTTGTTTGGGTCAGTGTGTGGGTGGTGTCTGGGTCAGTGTGTGGGTGGTGTCTGGGTGGTGTCTGGGTCAGTGTGTGGGTGGTGTCTGGGTCAGTGTGTGGGTGGTGTCTGGGTGGTGTCTGGGTCAGTGTGTGGGTGGTGTCTGGGTCAGTGTGTTGGTGGTGTCTGGGTCAGTGTGTGGGTGGTGTCTGGGTCAGTGTGTGGGTGGTGTCTGGGTCAGTGTGTGGGTGGTGTCTGGGTCAGTGTGTTGGTGGTGTCTGGGTCAGTGTGTGGGTGGTGTCTGGGTCAGTGTGTGGGTGGTGTCTGGGTCAGTGTGTGGGTGGTGTCTGGGTCAGTGTGTTGGTGGTGTCTGGGTCAGTGTGTCTGGGTGGTGTCTGGGTCAGTGTGTCTGGGTGGTGTCTGTGTCAGTCTGTTGGTGGTGTCTGGGTCAGTGTGTGGGTGGTGTCTGGGTGGTGTCTGGGTCAGTGTGTGGGTGGTGTCTGGGTCAGTGTGTGGGTGGTGTCTGGGTCAGTGTGTGGGTGGTGTCTGGGTCAGTGTGTTGGTGGTGTCTGGGTCAGTGTGCCTGGGTGGTGTCTGGGTCAGTCTGTTGGTGGTGTCTGGGTCAGTCTGTTGGTGGTGTCTGGGTCAGTCTGTTGGTGGTGTCTGGGTCAGTCTGTTGGTGGTGTCTGGGTCAGTCTGTTGGTGGTGTCTGGGTCAGTCTGTTGGTGGTGTCTGGGTCAGTGTGTCTGGGTCAGTGTGTCTGGGTCAGTGTGTTGGTGGTGTCTGGATCAGTGTGTTGGTGGTGTCTGGGTCAGTGTGTTGGTGGTGTCTGGGTCAGTGTGTTTGTGGTGTCTGGGTCAGTGTGTTGGTGGTGTCTGGGTCAGTGTGTCTGGGTCAGTGTGTTGGTGGTGTCTGGGTCAGTGTGTTGGTGGTGTCTGGGTCAGTGTGTTGGTGGTGTCTGGTTCAGTGTGTTGGTGGTGTCTGGGTCAGTGTGTTGGTGGTGTCTGGGTCAGTGTGTTGGTGGTGTCTGGGTCAGTGTGTCTGAGTCAGTGTGTTGGTGGTGTCTGGGTCAGTGTGTTGGTGGTGTCTGGGTCAGTGTGTCTGGGTCAGTGTGTTGGTGGTGTCTGGGTCAGTGTGTTGGTGGTGTCTGGGTCAGTGTGTTGGTGGTGTCTGGGTCAGTATGTCTGGGTCAGTGTGTTGGTGGTGTCTGGGTCAGTGTGTTGGTGGTGTCTGGGTCAGTGTGTTGGTGGTGTCTGGGTCAGTGTGTTGGTGGTGTCTGGGTCAGTGTGTTGGTGGTGTCTGGGTCAGTATGTCTGGGTCAGTGTGTTGGTGGTGTCTGGGTCAGTGGGTTGGTGGTGTCTGGGTCAGTGTGTTGGTGGTGTCTGGGTCAGTGTGTCTGGTTTTCCAGTGTGTTGGTGGTGTCTGGGTCAGTGTGTTGGTGGTGTCTGGGTCAGTGTGTTGGTGGTGTCTGGGTCAGTATGTCTGGGTCAGTGTGTTGGTGGTGTCTGGGTCAGTATGTCTGGGTCAGTGTGTTGGTGGTGTCTGGGTGGCTCTAGCCTTGACTATCAAACCACAATACAGTTAGTGTTGAGGTCTGGTACAGTGGGAGTAAGGTACCTGGATTTTTATGTATTATTATTATTATTATTATTTGTATTTAACCTTTATTTAACTAGGCAAGTCAGTTAAGAACAAATTCTTATTTACAATGACGACCTACTGTTTTACAGACAGACAGTCAGGTAGACTACAGCCCTCGATAGAGAGAGAGAGAGAGAGTGTGTTTAGGGTGACAGTGTGTTTAGGGTGACAGTGTGTTTAGGGTGACAGTGTGTTTAGGGTGACAGTGTGTTTAGGGTGACAGTGTGTTTAGGGTGACAGTGTGTTTAGGGTGACAGTGTAGTCTCTAATCCTGTCAGTGCCATGGGACAACATCTATTTGGGTGTTTGGGACTTAAGGCTCTCGGTCTCACACAATATTACATTGTGACTTAGATACACTGTGTACTGTGTGTTCTCATTGTGCCATCCCCTGTCACATGCACTCTCTCTTCCTCTCTTTCTGTTGATCACCTCCAATTTGTAAATGGAGTAAGAGCGGAGGGGGGAGGGGAGGAGGGGGAGGAGGGAGGACTGAGGAGGATGTGGAGGGAGGGGAGGAATGAGGAGGAGGGGAGGAGGGAGGGGGAGGAGTGAGGAGGAGGGAGGGGGAGGAGGGGAGGAGTGAGGAGGGGGAGGGAGGACGAGGGAGGGGGAGGACTGAGGAGGAGGTGGAGGGAGGGGGAGGAATGAGGAGGAGGGGGAGGAGGGAGGGGGAGGGGGAGGGGGAGGAGTGAGGAGGAGGGTGAGGGAGGGAGGGGGAGGCAGGTGTTTGGGAAAGCAGGTCAGTGATGTAAAGAGAGAGAGAGAGGGTTCAGAGTGGATCAGCTAGCTAATATCTGAGGAGAACAGAGAGACAGATATGTACAATATATTACTATTATTCGTTTAGTAGTAGTTAGATGTACAGTATATTATTATTATTATTCGTAGTAGTAGTAGTAGTAGTTAATGTACAGTATATTATTATTAGTAGTAGTAGTAGTTAGATGTACAGTATATTATTATTGTTACTATTATTATTATTTGTGGTAGTAGTAGTTAGATGTACAGTATATTATTATTATTAGTAGTAGTAGTTAGATGTACAGTATATTATTATTATTCGTAGTAGTAGTAGTTAATGTACAGTATATTATTATTATTAGTAGTAGTAGTTAATGTACAGTATATTATTATTATTAGTAGTAGTAGTTAGATGTACAGTACTGTATATTATTATTATTATTAGTAGTAGTATTACAGTAATGCAGACTTACTAATCCATCACAACTCTTGACTTCTTATATTTAATTTTTTTAAAGTACAAAATGGAAAGATTGTCCCAATGTGGAGCAAACGATGACAGAAACACAGCTAACAAAAGGTATTAGCTCTGGATACAGTCCACAGCCCAGGGTTAGTGATACTACCAGACCAACAACACCCAGGGTTAGTGGTGTTACCAGACCAACAACACCCAGGGTTAGGGGTGTTACCAGACCAACAACACCCAGGGTTAGGGGTGTTACCAGACCAACAACACCCAGGGTTAGTGATGTTACCAGACCAACAACACCCAGGGTTAGGGGTGTTACCAGACCAACAACACCCAGGGTTGTGTTACCAGACCAACAACACCCAGGGTTAGTGATGTTACCAGACCAACAACACCCAGGGTTAGGGGTGTTACCAGACCAACAACACCCAGGGTTAGTGTCAGACCAACAACACCCAGGGTTAGGGGGTGTTACCAGACCAACAACACCCAGGGTTAGGGGGTGTTACCAGACCAACAACACCCAGGGTTAGGGGTGTTACCAGACCAACAACACCCAGGGTTAGTGATGTTACCAGACCAACAACACCCAGGGTTAGGGGTGTTACCAGACCAACAACACCCAGGGTTAGGGGTGTTACCAGACCAACAACACCCAGGGTTAGGGGTGTTACCAGACCAACAACACCCAGGGTTAGGGGTGTTACCAGACCAACAACACTTAACATAGCCATTCTAGAAGGAAAATAGGTGGTCAGTGTGGGACAGCCAGGGTTAAGGAGGGTTAAGAAGATGGGATTATTAAGACTGTAGGCTTCAGTAACTAACACATAGGAGGTACATGTGATCAAACAATTCAATAATCCAGAATTATGGTACAGGTTAACACTTAAAGAAAGCTATAGACATTGCCTTTCTAAGGCTGTTACAGATCCTTTACAGTAAACAACAGTTATCCAACAGATCATATATTATCAACAGATCATATATTACCAACAGAGATCCAACAGATCATATATTATCAACTGTAAGGGTTGGGGTGAGGTGTGACCCAGGTGCGGTGCAGGATAAACAGTAGGCAGTAGGCAGAGATGGTGAAACAAGGATCTTTACTGGTGGTCCCAAAACCAGGATACAAAATAACGGACTTGTCACGATAAAAGAAAGGTGGAGCAAATAAGACTCCAAAAACAGTCTGACAGCCAAAATACGAAATACTACCTAAGACTGAAACAAATAACGAAACAGGGAGAACACTTCTCAAGTACCTGTACATAGGTCTCCGATCAGACACTGAGTAGTACTGCTGGACATAGAGAAACTAGCAGAGAAAACTGAGCAAGGGAACACAGGGATGTGAGGGCATAAATACACAGGTGAACAGGTAGACACAGGTGACACCAATAGGATGATGATTAGTTCAGACTGTGAGTGAGGAGGTGCCTAAGGTTGTCGGAGGATGACACCTAGTGGGTCGCTCCGGAACTGCGACCCCCTCCTGTAACAATCAACAGTTATCCAACAGATCATATATCATCAACAGTTAACAACAGATCATATATTATCAACAGTTAACAACAGATCATATATTATCAACAGTTAACAACAGAACATATATTATCAACAGATAACAACAGATCATATATTATCAACAGATAACAACAGATCATATATTATCAACAGTTAACAACAGATCATATACTATCAACAGTTATATTTCTTTCAGCCCCCTAAAAAGCGAACCCTCCGCAGTCGAAGGCATCAAAGTCGGAGTCTCCTCCCTCGAAGTCGAAGCTGTTGAAGTGTGGGGGGTTGTCTACGTCCTGACTACAGTGGTAGGACCCACCCGACCCCCCGCCCAGCTCTGAGAAGCCCCCCGCCCCCCCACTGTGGCCCAGCGGGCCCAGCTCCTGCAGGCCGGAGGTTCCGGAGGTCAGAGGGGAGGAGGGAGAGCAGGACTGGAGGTAGCCCAGAGCGGAGGAGGCTGCTGCCCCTCCCATCAGCAGACACACCGCCCTCACCGCCCGCGCATCGCTGCTGTTACCGTGGCGAAGACAGTCTGACGTACGGTGGGGAGGGGCTACTGATGCCACACTACGCACGGACCGCACTGACTGTCTGTGGCCGCCGCCTAGATACACACACACACACACACACACACACACACACACACACACACACACACACACACACACACACACACACACACACACACACACACACAAAGAAAACAAAGAAAGACAAGATATAGTACAGTATACCAGGTGTGTGTAACCCTGACTGACCCAGGCTGTTGTCTCTGAAGGACCCAGCTCTGGAGGCCGAGGGGGTCGTGGTGTAACCCTGTTAATGCCCTGACTGACCCAGGCTGTTGTCTCTGAAGGACCCGGCCCGGGAGGCCGAGGGGGTCGTGGTGTAACCCTGTTAATGCCCTGACTGACCCAGGCTGTTGTCTCTGAAGGACCCGGCTCGGGAGGCCGAGGGGGTCGTGGTGTAACCCTGTTAATGCCCTGACTGACCCAGGCTGTTGTCTCTGAAGGACCCGGCTCGGGAGGCCGAGGGGGTCGTGGTGTAACCCTGTTAAAGCCCTGACTGACCCAGGCTGATGTCTCTGAAGGACCCGGCTCGGGAGGCCGAGGGGGTCGTGGTGTAACCCTGTTAAAGCCCTGACTGACCCAGGCTGTTGTCTCTGAAGGACCCGGCTCGGGAGGCCGAGGGGGTCGTGGTGTAACCCTGTTAAAGCCCTGACTGACCCAGGCTGTTGTCTCTGAAGGACCCGGCTCGGGAGGCCGATGGGGTCGTGGTGGGGGTGGTGGTCGGGGTGCCAGTCGGGGTGGCGGTGGGGGTCGAGGTGTCCACTGTCACCCGTGGCGAGGTGGGGTCCCTGTCGGTGGGGGTGTCAGGTTGGGGGTCTCTGTCGGTGATGTGGGCGGTGAGGCTCGGGGTCAGGCTCTGCTGTCTCTGCAGGACGAGTGTTGACATCACACCCTGGAGGAAACAGGAAGTCAACTACCGTCAGATAACTCTAACCCTGGACAGGATATAAATAACAACTGTTTTTTTAAGGGTACCTATAAGGACTTCATAACCCATACATACTGCATTCATAAGCAGTACGTAAGCATTTTCAATCGTTCTAAATTCTAATGTCAACTCATGGGGTAGTTATATGAGATAACAACAGTGAGGTACTTACCTCTCTCACCTTCCTGATCAACTTCAGCCAGAGACTGTGGAAGACACACAAAGTGTCTGTTAAGGTAATATTTACAGATCAGACCTCTAGTCTAGCCTGAAACCCTGATAAGATCCAAACAGACAATAGTTCAGATGTGTCATCTCTTCTTGGGATAACGTCAGATTAGACACTACAGCAGCCACAATCATCTGCAGCTCAGGTTAAAAATATGATAACATCTGAAGAACTGGAGCAGTTGAGTAAAGAGGGTAGAAAACCCTAGCACAAACCAACCCATGCCCCCCTACAACACATTCCATTACATCTCCACTCAGCAGCTATCCTCCCATCCAGGGAGCCAGCTAGGCACTAGATCTGACTACTATCTACATGGGGTGTAAGCAGGCATGGAAGTTAAACCCGCTTGCCCAAGACTAGTACTTTTTCAGACCGGGCTAGTAGAGAATGTGTCAAACTAGCCCGAGATGCAGGTGCAATTTTGTCTTTTCCATTAATCACGTAACAGATTTTGGACCCAGTCTATTAGAAATTGCGGTCTACTGCCCATGCTGGCCAATGTCCAAAATCCCAATACTGGTTGTAAGACTGATCTGCAGAGCTCAGGGCTGTCAGCCAGTAGTAACAGAAACTAGCTACTACTACTACTACAGAACAACAGCTACTACTACTACTACTACTACTACTACTACTACTACTACTACTACTACTACTACTACTGAACAACAGCTACTACTGCTACTACTACTACTACTACTACTACTACTACTACTACTACTACTACTACTACTACTACTACTACATAACAACAGCTACTACTACTGCTACTACTACTACTACTACTACTACTACTACTACTACTACTACTACTACAGAACAACAGCTACTACTCCTACTCCTACTACTACTACTACTACTACTACTACTACTACTACTACTACTACTACTACTACTACTACTACAGAACAACAGCTACTACTACTACTACAACAACTACTACTACTACTACTACTACAGTACTACCACTACTACCACAGTACTACTACTACTACTACTACCACAGTACTACTACTACTACTACTACTACTACTACTACTACTACTACTACAGAACAACAGCTACTACTACTACAACTACTACTACTACTACTACTACTACTACTACTACTACTACTACTACTACAGTACTACCACTACTACCACAGTACTACTACTACTCAAATAAAATAAAATAACATAAAATAAAATAACATTTTATTGGCCACATGCGCCGAATACAACAGGTGCAGACATTACAGTGAAATGCTTACTTACAGCCCTTAACCAACAGTGCATTTATTTTTAATAAAAAAGTAAAATAAAACAACAAAAAAGTGTTGAGAAAAAAAGAGCAGAAGTAAAATAAAATAACAGTAGGGAGGCTATATATACAGGGGGGTACCGGTGCAGAGTCAATGTGCGGGGGCACCGGCTAGTTGAGGTAGTTGAAGTAATATGTAAATGTGGGTAGAGTTAAAGTGACTATGCATAAATAATTAACAGAGTAGCAGCAGCGTAAAAAGATGGGGTGGGGGGGCAGTGCAAATAGTCCGGGTAGCCATGATTAGCTGTTCAGGAGTCTTACTACTACTACTACTACAGTACTACTACTACTGCTACTACTACCACTACTACTACTACTACTACTACTACTACTACTGCTGCTGCTACTACTACTGCTGCTGCTACTACAAGTACTACTACTACTACTACTACTACTACTACTACTACTACTACTACTACTGCTACTACTACCTTCTTCATATGGCTCTCAAGTGGATAGCAGCCGTCTTACGGGCTCCTTACCAATTCTGCTACGTCTACAAGCAAATAAACCGCCATTGCCCTCTCTTCTATTGGCGAACGTGCAGTTAATGGAGAAAAAACTGGATGATCTCCATTCGAGACTATCCTTTCAACGGGACCTGAAAAACTGTAATATCCTATTTTTCTCAGAGGCGTGGCTGAATGAGGACATGGATATCAATTTACAGTGGGGAAAAAAAGTATTTAGTCAGCCACCAATTGTGCAAGTTCTCCCACTTAAAAAGATGAGAGAGGCCTGTAATTTTCATCATAGGTACACGTCAACTATGACAGACAAATTGAGAATATTTTTTCCAGAAAATCACATTGTACGATTTTTAATGAATTTATTTGCAAATTATGGTGGAAAAGAAGTATTTGGTCACCTACAAACAAGCAAGATTTCTGGCTCTCACAGACCTGTAACTTCTTCTTTAAGAGGCTCCTCTGTCCTCCACTCGTTACCTGTATTAATGGCACCTGTTTGAACTTGTTATCAGTATAAAAGACACCTGTCCACAACCTCAAACAGTCACACTCCAAACTCCACTATGGCCAAGACCAAAGAGCTGTCAAAGGACACCAGAAACAAAATTGTAGACCTGCACCAGGCTGGGAAGACTGAATCTGCAATAGGTAAGCAGCTTGGTTTGAAGAAATCAACTGTGGGAGCAATTATTAGGAAATGGAAGACATACAAGACCACTGATAATCTCCCTCGATCTGGGGCTCCACGCAAGATCTCACCCCGTGGGGTCAAAATGATCACAAGAACGGTGAGCAAAAATCCCAGAACCACACGGGGGGACCTAGTGAATGACCTGCAGAGAGCTGGGACCAAAGTAACAAAGCCTACCATCAGTAACACACTACGCCGCCAGGGACTCAAATCCTGCAGTGCCAGACGTGTCCCCCTGCTTAAGCCAGTACATGTCCAGGCCCGTCTGAAGTTTGCTAGAGTGCATTTGGATGATCCAGAAGAGGATTGGGAGAATGTCATATGGTCAGATGAAACCAAAATATAACTTTTTGGTAAAAACTCAACTCGTCGTGTTTGGAGGACAAAGAATGCTGAGTTGCATCCAAAGAACACCATACCTACTGTGAAGCATGGGGGTGGAAACATCATGCTTTGGGGCTGTTTTTTCTGCAAAGGGACCAGGACGACTGATCCGTGTAAAGGAAAGAATGAATGGGGCCATGTATCGTGAGATTTTGAGTGAAAACCTCCTTCCATCAGCAAGGGCATTGAAGATGAAACGTGGCTGGGTCTTTCAGCATGACAATGATCCCAAACACACCGCCCGGGCAACGAAGGAGTGGCTTCGTAAGAAGCATTTCAAGGTCCTGGAGTGGCCTAGCCAGTCTCCAGATCTCAACCCCATAGAAAATCTTTGGAGGGAGTTGAAAGTCCGTGTTGTCCAGCGACAGCCCCAAAACATCACTGATCTAGAGGAGATCTGCATGGAGGAATGGGCCAAAATACCAGAAACAGTGTGTGAAAACCTTGTGAAGACTTACAGAAAACGTTTGACCTGTGTCATTGCCAACAAAGGATATATAACAAAGTATTGAGAAACTTTTATTATTGATCAAATACTTATTTTCCACCATAATTTGCAAATAAATTCATTAAAAATCGTACAATGTGATTTTCTGGAGAGAAAGAATCTCATTTTGTCTGTCATAGTTGACGTGCACCTATGATGAAAATTACAGGCCTCTCTCATCTTTTTAAGTGGGAGAACTTGCACAATTGCTGGCTGACTAAATACTTTTTTCCCCACTGTAAGTAAGCATTTCAGTTAGTCTACACCTGTTGTTTACGAAGCATGTGACGAATACGGTTAGATTTTTTTCTTTGATTTGACTACTACTACTGCTGCTACTACCACTACTACTACTACTACTACTACTACTACTACTACTACTACTACTACTACTACTACTACTGCTACTACCACTACTACTACTACTACCACTACTACTACTACTACTACTACTACTACTACTACTACTACTACTACCACCACTACTACCACTACCACTACTGCTGCTACTACTACCACTACTACTACTACCACTACTACTACTACTACCACTACCACTACTACTACTACTACTACTACCGCTACTACTACTACTACTACTACTACTACTACTACTACAGTACTACTACTACTACTACTACTACTACTACTACTACAGTACTACTACTACTACTACCACTACTACCAATATGGCTTTACATCCTCTGCCATATTGTGGATCAAGAGTTACCGAGGTTGTTCTTTGATGGAAGCCTTTCTAACGTAACCAGTATGTACCTTAAGGTACAGTAGCTGTCTAGGCCCCTTACTTTTTTTTTTACTACCACTAGTAGTAAAGCCTGTGTGTCTATGTATGCGGATGACTCAACATTATACACGTCAGCTACTACAGCAAGTGAAATCACTGCAACACTTAACAAAGAGCTGCAGTTAGTGTCAGAATGGGTGGCAAGTAACAACCTAGTCCTAAATATATCAAAAAACGAAAAGCTTTGTATTTGGGACAAATCATTCGCTAAACCCTAAACCTCATCTAAATCTTTTTCAACTTTGCTAACTGCTTGTTCCTTTTCTTTTTTTTTTGAATGGTTAAGTGCCACAAAGAAGGACACAGACAAATTCCAGTTGGCCCTGAACAGAGCAGCACGGCTGGCCCTTGTACACGGAGGGCCGATATCAATAACTTGGATGGCAATCTCTCCTGGCTCAAAGTATGAGATTATGGTATCAAAGTAGAGATTGATTGATGAGAGGTTTTGACGTGTTGAAAGCACCAAACTTTCTGTTCAAACAGCTAACACACAGCTCAGACACCCATACATACCCCACAAGACATGCCACCAGGGGTCTTTTCACAGTTCCTTATGTCCAGAACAGACTCTGGGAAAACATGCAGTACTATATAGGTGTCACGACTGCGTCCCCTCCTTGTTTGGGCAGGCTTCGGCGTTCGTTGTCACCGGAGTACTAACCACTGCCGCCCCAATCATCATCACAATTGTCTTGTCAATCACACACACCTGGTTCTATTCCCCTAATTAGTCTGTGTATAAGTGTTCCCTCTACCCCCTTGTCCCTGTGGGTGATTTTTTATTTGTGGAGGTTAGTGAAGCTCGGTGGAGCTCGTGTATTGTGTATTGACGGGAGTATTTTTCCTGTGTGCCTTGTATTTGCGCCTGTTTTGTGCCCTGGAGTGTGTTTGATGCATTTCTGCGTAAACCTGTATTTTGCAGATTAAAGCCTGTTATTCTGTGATTTACCCTCCTGCGCCTGACTCCTTCATCACCACCTCATCACAATAGGGCTGTTGCGGACAGACTGTCATGAGCCATGACCTCAGTAAAATTCAACGTGACCATTGAGTCATGGTAATCTCCTCTTATGCAATCTGGACATACGTTGTAGTACCCAACTCACTAACGATTATCAGGTCCTAATGGCCTGGCACACAGGGCTCTATTGTCCCTCTAACCATCAGGTCCTAATGGCCTGGTACTCAGGGCTCTATTGTCCCTCTAACCATCAGGTCCTAATGGCCTGGTACTCAGGGCTCTATTGGCCCTCTAACCATCAGGTCCTAATGGCCTGGTACTCAGGGCTCTATTGTCCCTCTAACCATCAGGTCCTAATGGCCTGGTACTCAGGGCTCTATTGGCCCTCTAACCATCAGGTCCTGATGGCCTGGTACACAGGGCTCTATTGGCCCTCTAACCATCAGGTCCTAATGGCCTGGTACTCAGGGCTCTATTGTCCCTCTAACCATCAGGTCCTAATGGCCTGGTACTCAGGGCTCTATTGTCCCTCTAACCATCAGGTCCTAATGGCCTGGTACTCAGGGCTCTATTGTCCCTCTAACCATCAGGTCCTAATGGCCTGGTACTCAGGGCTCTATTGGCCCTCTAACCATCAGGTCCTAATGGCCTGGTACACAGGGCTCTATTGGCCCTCTAACCATCAGGTCCTAATGGCCTGGTACTCAGGGCTCTATTGGCCCTCTAACCATCAGGTCCTAATGGCCTGGTACTCAGGGCTCTATTGGCCCTTTAACCATCAGGTCCTAATGGCCTGGTACTCAGGGCTCTATTGGCCCTCTAACCATCAGGTCCTAATGGCCTGGTACTCAGGGCTCTATTGGCCCTCTAACCATCAGGTCCTAATGGCCTGGTACTCAGGGCTCTATTGGCCCTCTAACCATCAGGTCCTAATGGCCTGGTACTCAGGGCTCTATTGTCCCTCTAACCATCAGGTCCTAATGGCCTGGTACTCAGGGCTCTATTGTCCCTCTAACCATCAGGTCCTAATGGCCTGGTACTCAGGGCTCTATTGGCCCTCTAACCATCAGGTCCTAATGGCCTGGTTCTCAGGGCTCTATTGGCCCTCTAACCATCGGGTCCTAATGGCCTGGTACTCAGGGCTCTATTGTCCCTCTAACCATCAGGTCCTAATGGCCTGGTACTCGGGGCTCTATTGGCCCTCTAACCATCAGGTCCTAATGGCCTGGTACTCAGGGCTCTATTGTCCCTCTAACCATCAGGTCCTAATGGCCTGGTACTCAGGGCTCTATTGTCCCTCTAACCACTCTGACATCAATGCAAATACAATCGAAAATCACATCAAACACATATCATCAAAACAAGTATGTGCTTTTAAAACTCACGTAACTGATGATCAATTTGAAGTAAGAAGTTCAACAACAGAGTGAAACTGAGTAGAAAACATGGTCGTTGTTTGGATGACAGCACTAAGGTTTGATTCGTTCATAAATCAATGCATATTAGAGTTTAGGCCTATATATGAGCCCAAGCCCCCCAAAAACCCTGAATTAAAATAATGATTGTCTAGCCTAAATTAAACAAATTAAACAAATTCAGAGTTATCCTACAATTTGTATTTGATTTTGAATAGCCTAGTCATGGGGATTTTTAAAATATATATTTTTAAAATAATTAATAGGCTGACACATTACCTTCAGCTATACAGAATATCTCAGCACGGGCGGGAAAAGTGGCCTCCATTCACTATTTCAGTGCGTTATTGTTGTTGACACGTCATTTTTTTTCTTGCCCCTGTTCCTGCCCATTTGATGAATGGGCCATTCTAAATCAAAACTAATTTTACATATTAGTAAAGACAAGATTAAATTGAGAATAGTCTGCTGGGTGAAAATATGATCACTTGATGAGAGAACAGCGTGTGCAGCCTGAAGTTGCCAAATAACTCAATCTAGCATATAGGAGCCATTTCAAATGATCACTTTTACGCTCAACATAGCCTTCATAATCACACTCTCGCTCCGTAATGGGAAAAATATCCTTTCTATTTTATTTAGCTAAGTTAAATTATATTCTTCTTACTATAAAATCATATAATATAAAATAAGGGCATGGGGACTTATAAGCATATCTTGTCAGCTAAATGAACAAGCCTCCAGCCTATGGCATGGAGCATAGCCAGATAACAGACAGTAGGCCAACTCATATTCTGTTCTTCTGAAATACGTTTTCTTTATATCATAATGTTTCTTTAGACCTGAATAAAAATATATATATAAAATATAAAAATATAAAAATAAATCATGGATTTATTGTGATGGTGTATATTCAATTGATTTATTAGACTTTCTAAAACGTAGAGTGGATGCTAGGACATGTTTATGTTAATTATTGGTCACCTACTGTGAGACCGACAGTCTTTTGTATGACAATATCAGGCTGACACACTGTAATGACCGCAACAGTCCTAGCCATTACTACATGGAACTCACATCAAGTAACTCAAGCGAGCAGTAAAATCAGATTTAAAAAACAGATAAAACAACACCCGGACTGTGCACTCTACAAACACACATTTAATATTGTAAATGTGTAATAATAATAATGACATCATTTCTTGATGTATTGTTTTATTAATGATGTAGGCTGTTGCTGTGTTTTGTTGTGATGTAATTGTTTTAACCCTGTTTGGACCCCTACTAAATACTACTACAACAACAAAAATTACTACTACATTGTAGTCATTTAGCAGACACGCTTATCCAGAGCAACTTACAGTTAGTGTGTGCATACATTTTCCATACTGGCCCTCCGTGGGAATCGAACCCACAACCCTGGCGTTGCAAGCGCCATGCTCTACCAACTGAGCGACAGGAGGCACTACTACTACTACTACTACTGCTACTGCTACTGCTACTGCTACTGCTACTGCTACTACTACTACTACTACTACTACTGCTACTGCTACTGCTACTGCTACTGCTACTACTACTACTACTACTACTGCTACTGCTACTGCTACTGCTACTGCTACTGCTACTGCTACTGCTACTGCTACTGCTACTACTACTACTACTACTACTACTACTGCTACTGCTACTACTACTACTACTACTACTACTACCACCACCACCACCACCACCACCACCAACCTGCAGTCCTCTGGGCTGTCAGCCAGTAGTAACAGGAACTTCTCCTGGGGCAGGATGAGGGCGAAGCAGCAGTCTCTCCTCCCCCCTTGGGGCAGCCGGGGCAGGTCCAGGATCTCCCTGCCCTCTACGATGGCCTCACAGTTCCACTGCAGCGCCACCACCTGGTCAGGAGGACTCTCTGCATCGCGACACACCCTCAGACTGCCCTCTACTGTCAGCACCAGGTAGCGCTCCTTCCACTGCTTAAACAGCTTGAAACCACCTGGGGGGAGGGGGGGGTTATTGAGTGTGTTGGTGAGGTTAGAGAAGAGTGAAGGAAGAGGACCGTAAAAGGATAGTAAAGTGTTCTGTAACTCAACAGTCAACAGTAGCACTGCTGGAACAAGGGACTACAGACAGACAGTGGAGGAGGTGGGTGAATCTCATGAAACCAGTGGCAGTAGCAAATTGAGTTAGAAAAGCATGGTGCATCTGCAACAATCAACTTTCATTCTGAATACTAAGATGCCTAGTTTATGAAAGTATTTTATTTTAAATCATTTTGAGATTTTCGCCAGAGTTTTGTAAATTTTCATTCCGAATGCTCATTTCCGAAATGCGTCGGATTAAATTCTAGGATCATTTTATACAATTTTACTTTAAAAAAAACTCACTTATTTGAATAAAACACCAAATTTGTTGCTGTAGTTTGTCCATAAATCATAAAAACTGTATACTAGTTGAAGTTTACATTAAACTGTAATATTTATTACATTAAAACAGTGTCTGTGGACAGGTTTCTCATTACCGTAACACCTTTTCAAGTTGCTGTGAAAACTTTAAATAAAGTTTTATTCACCCATGATGCTTCATCTAGGGGAGTAGTCCTTAGATGAGCACAAGTTCCTCGCTCGCTGGAGGAAGGCAGCTTGGACAGGTTAGTCCTGCTCGCTCGCTTTTAGTTTTACATGCAGGGTTGGGTAGATTACTTTCTAGTTACTAGTTATGGTACTGGGGATCAGGCTTGGGTAGGTTACTAGTTAGAGTACTGGGGATCAGGGTTGGGTAGGTTACTAGTTAGAGTACTGGGGATCAGGGTTGGGTAGGTTACTAGTTAGAGTACTGGGGATCAGGGTTGGGTAGGTTACTAGTTAGAGTACTGGGGATCAGGGTTGGGTAGGTTACTAGTTAGAGTACTGGGGATCAGGGTTGGGTAGGTTACTAGTTAGAGTACTGGGGGTCAGGGTTGGGTAGATTACTAGTTAGTTGCTAGTTACGGTACTGGGTAGGTTACTTTCTAAATGAAATCAGTTTCAGTTAGTATAGCTGTAACTGATTTAGAAAGTAACCTACCCAACCCTGATCCCCAGTACTCTAACTAGTAACCTACCCAACCCTGATCCCCAGTACTCTAACTAGTAACCTACCCAACCCTGACCCCCAGTACTCTAACTAGTAATCTACCCAACCCTGACCCCCAGTACTCTAACTAGTAACCTACCCAACCCTGATCCCCAGTACTCTAACTAGTAACCTACCCAACCCTGATCCCCAGTACTATAACTAGTAACCTACCCAACCCTGACCCCCAGTACTCTAACTAGTAACCTACCCAACCCTGATCCCCAGTACTCTAACTAGTAACCTACCCAACCCTGATCCCCAGTACTCTAACTAGTAATCTACCCAACCCTGATCCCCAGTACTCTAACTAGTAACCTACCCAACCCTGACCCCCAGTACTCTAACTAGTAACCTACCCAACCCTGACCCCCAGTACTCTAACTAGTAACCTACCCAACCCTGATCCCCAGTACTCTAACTAGTAACCTACCCAACCCTGATCCCCAGTACTCTAACTAGTAACCTACCCAACCCTGATCCCCAGTACTCTAACTAGTAACCTACCCAACCCTGATCCCCAGTACTCTAACTAGTAACCTACCCAACCCTGATCCCCAGTACTCTAACTAGTAACCTACCCAACCCTGAGCCCCAGTACCGCAACTACTATAGTTAGGCTACCTGTCCAAAATTGTAATCAGTAATGTAACTTTTGCATTACCCAAACCCAGTAACAAAATCTGATTACTTTCAGTTACTTTTGGATTACTGTCCCCTTAAGAGGCATTAGAAGAAGACTAAAAGGATCCATCAAACACATTTGGTGTGTCATCATAGTGGTCTCTGATTGGTGGTCATCATTTAGTGTGTCATCATAGTGGTCTCTGATTGGTGGTCATCATTTGGTGTGTCATCATAGTGGTCTCTGATTGGTGGTCATCATTTGGTGTGTCATCATAGTGGTCTCTGATTGGTGGTCATCATTTGGTGTGTCATCATAGTGGTCTCTGATTGGTGGTCATCATAGTGGTCTCTGACTGGTGGTCATCATTTGGTGTGTCATCATAGTGGTCTCTGACTGGTGGTCATCATTTGGTGTGTCATCATAGTGGTCTCTGACTGGTGGTCATCATTTGGTGTGTCATCATAGTGGTCTCTGATTGGTGGTCATCATTTGGTGTGTCATCATAGTGGTCTCTGATTGGTGGTCATCATTTGGTGTGTCATCATAGTGGTCTCTGACTGGTGGTCATCATTTGGTGTGTCATCATAGTGGTCTCTGATTGGTGGTCATCATTTGGTGTGTCATCATAGTGGTCTCTGATTGGTGGTCATCATTTGGTGTGTCATCATAGTGGTCTCTGATTGGTGGTCATCATTTGGTGTGTCATCATAGTGGTCTCTGATTGGTGGTCATCATTTGGTGTGTCATCATAGTGGTCTCTGTCGTAGCCGGTCGCGACCGGGAGACCCATGGGGCGGCGCACAATTGGCCCAGCGTCGTCCAGGGTAGGGGAGGGAATGGCCGGCAGGGATGTAGCTCAGTTGGTAGAGCATGGCGTTTGCAACGCCAGGGTTGTGGGTTCGTTTCCCACGGGGGGCCAGTATGAAAAAAAAAAAAATGATGTATGCACTCACTAACTGTAAGTCGCTCTGGATAAGAGCGTCTGCTAAATTACTAAAATGTAAATGTAAAATGTCTCTGACTGGTGGTCATCATTTGGTGTGTCATCATAGTGGTCTCTGATTGGTGGTCATCATTTGGTGTGTCATCATAGTGGTCTCTGATTGGTGGTCATCATTTGGTGTGTCATCATAGTGGTCTCTGACTGGTGGTCAGACTCACTCAGGTGGAACAAACTTAAACTTGCACCTTTTTTCAATGCTGAATTGAATGTTTTTGAGAAATCATCTAGTTTTTCAAAAGTATCTGTAATCCGATTACAATATTTTTGCTGGTAACATAACTGATTACAGTTACCGTTTTTTTTTTGTAATCAGGCCCTGTTTACACATTTTTTAATGTTGAAAATAAAAGTGTAAAATTAGGATATTATGCCTATCACAAATTGGACGGGGAGCATAAATCACATTTCTATAGCCGCATGGATAATTTGGAACGGGGAAGTTATTTTCTGAGGTTCTGATAGCTGTCAGAAGTTCCCTGCTGGTGGGAAAGTTAGACTAATGAAAAATATGAATAAAAAATCCCTTTAGCCTATACTTGTGTCATCCTATGAAATGTCCGTTATGTTGCACAGCCTAATGTGAGCGCAGCCTCTGTACAGATGTCCTTTCTTTTCATTCGAAATCTTTCTCTCCAGCCACCATTGCTGGTTGCATAGCGATGGAAATCTAGAAAGCACACTCGCCACTGGACGGTGAAGCCCTCAATGGCAAAGATCAGAGGTGCGCGCCGTTAATCATAAAAGTACAATTATTACTGTAACACGTTACTTTTGAAACGCGTTACCGCCAACACTGGTCCTAACACACTAATAGAGCTCAGTACAGTTTGATAATGTATTGGGTGACTGAATCTCTGATAGAGCGCAGTAATGTTTGATAATGTATTGGGTGACTGTTTCTCTGATAGAGCTCAGTACAGTTTGATAATGTATTGGGTGACTGTTTCTCTGATAGAGCTCAGTACAGTTTGATAATGTATTGGGTGACTGAATCTCTGATAGAGCTCAGTACAGTTTGATAATGTATTGGGTGACTGAATCTCTGATAGAGCTCAGTAATGTTTGATAATGTATTGGGTTACTGAATCTCTGATAGAGCTCAGTAATGTTTGATAATGTATTGGGTTACTGAATCTCTGATAGAGCTCAGTAATGTTTGATAATGTATTGGGTTACTGAATCTCTGATAGAGCTCAGTAATGTTTGATAATGTATTGGGTTACTGAATCTCTGATAGAGCTCAGTAATGTTTGATAATGTATTGGGTTACTGAATCTCTGATAGAGCTCAGTAATGTTTGATAATGTATTGGGTGACTGAATCTCTAATAGAGCTCAGTAATGTTTGATAATGTATTGGGTTACTGAATCTCTAATAGAGCTCAGTAATGTTTGATAAT
>NC_059197.1:31937990-31942990 GCF_020615455.1 Coregonus clupeaformis | reverse complement strand
GGCAACAGGTCACAAATCTTGCAGCTGTGATGGCACACTGTGGTTTTTCACCCAGTAGATAAGGGAGTTAATCAAAATTGGGTTTGTTTTCAAATTCTTTGTAGATCTCTGTAATCTGAGCGAAATATGTGTCTCTAATATGGTCATACATTTGGCAGGAGGTTAGGAAGTGCAGCTCAGTTTCCACCTCATTTTGTGGGCAGTGTGCACATAGCCTGTCTTCTCTTGAGAGCCAGGTCTGCCTACGGCGGCCTTTCTCAATAGCAAGGCTATGCTCACTGAGTATGTACATAGTCAAAGCTTTCCTTACGTTTGGGTCAGTCACAGTGGTCAGGTGTTCTGCCACTGTGTACTCTCTGTTTAGGGCCAAATAGCATTCTAGTTTGCTCTGTTTTTTTTGTTAATTCTTTCCAATGTGTCAAGTAATTATCTTTTGGTTTTCTCATGATTTGGTTGGGTCTAATTCTGTTGCTGTCCTGGGGCTCTGTGGGGTCTGTTTGTGTTTGTGAACAGAGCCCCATGACCAGCTTACTTAGGGGACTCTTCTCCAAGTTCACCTCTCTGTAGGGGATGGCTTTATTATGGAAGGTTAGGGAATCACTTTCTTTTATGTGGTTATAGAATATAACGGCTCTTTTCTGGATTTTGATAATTAGCGAGTATCGGCCTAATTCTGCTCTGCATGCATTATTTGGTGTTTTTCGTTGTACACAGAGGATATTTTTGCAGAATTCTGCATGCAGTCTCAATTTGGTGTTTGTCCCATTTTGTGAATTATTGGTTGGTGAGCGGACCCCAGACCTCACAACCATAAAGGGCAATGGGTTCTATAACTGATTCAAGTATTTTTAGCCAGATCCTAATTGGTATGTCAAGTTGTATGTTCCTTTTGATGGCATAGAAGGCCCTCCTTGCCTTGTCTCTCAGATCGTTCACAGCTTTGTGGAAGTTACCTGTGGCACTGATGTTTAGGCCGAGGTATGTATAGTTTTTTGTGTGCTCTAGGGCAATGGTGTCTAGATGGAATTTGTATTTGTGGTCCTGGCAACTGGACCTTTTTTGGAACACCATTATTTTTGTCTTACTGAGATTTACTGTCAGGGCCCAGGTCTGACAGAATCTGTGCAGACGATCTAGGTGCTGCTTGTCACACCCTGGCTCTGGGGACTCTATATGTTGAGCCAGGGTGTGTAGATTCTATGTGTTCTTGTTCTATGTTGGTATTCTAGTATTGTGTTTTCTATGTTGGCCAGTATGGTTCTCAATCAGAGGCAACGAGTATCAGCTGTTGCTTGTTGTCTCTGATTGGGAGCCATACTTAAGCAGCCAGTTTACCCACAGTAGTTGTGGGATCTTGTTCCGTATGGTTTATGTTGTAGCCAAGGACTTCACGTTACGTTATCGTTTGTTGTTTATCGTGTATTCATTTAATAAATATAAGTATGTTCGCTCATCACGCTGCGCCTTGGTCCACTCACTCTAACGATCGTGACAGAAGATCCCACCATACCAGGACCAAGCAGCGTGTCCAGGAGCAGGCAGCCTGGACGTGGGAGCAGATATTGGACGGGCAGGGGTCCTGGACCTGGGAGGAAATCCAGGCCGGGATGGATCGCCGTCCATGGAAGGAGACGGTGGAGGCGCGACGGAGAGAGGAGCAACGGCGTCAACAGTGTCGTCGTCGGACGGGCGAGAGGCAACCCCAAAATATTTTTAGGGGGGGGCAAACGGCATGGGCGACGGGGCAGCAGGAGTTAGTGGTTCAGACGATGTAGCTACTGGAGGCGATAAGGGAGAAGGTGAGAATAGAGGCACGGCAAGAGGAACTGTGTAGGCAGCTGAGGGAGCGGAGGGTTATGAAGAAACCCAGTCCTGCTCCTCACACCAAGCAAGTGGTGTGCGTCACCAGCCCGGTCCGGCCCGTTCCTGCTCCCCGCACTAAGTTGATGGTGCGCGTCGCTAGCCCGGCCCGGCCTGTTCCTGCTCCCCGCACCAAGCCTACGGTGCGCGTCGCCAGCCCGGCCCGGCCTGTTCCTGCCACTCGCACCAAGCCTACGGTGTGCGTCGCCAGCCCGGCCCGGCCTGTTCCTGCCACTCGCACCAAGCCTACGGTGCGCGTCGCCAGCCCGGCCCGGCCTGTTCCTGCCACTCGCACCAAGCCTACGGTGCGCGTCGCCAGCCCGGCCCGGCCTGTTCCTGCCACTCGCACCAAGCCTACGGTGCGCGTCGCCAGCCCGGCCCGGCCTGTTCCTGCCACTCGCACCAAGCCTACGGTGCGCGTCGCCAGCCCGGCCCGGCCTGTTCCTGCCACTCGCACCAAGCCTACGGTGCGCGTCGCCAGCCCGGCCCGGCCTGTTCCTGCCACTCGCACCATGCCTACGGTGCGCGTCGCCAGCCCGGCCCGGCCTGTTCCTGCCACTCGCACCAAGCCAGGGGTGCGAGTCGTCAGCCCGGTACGGCCTGTTCCTGCCACTCGCACCAAGCCAGGGGTGCGAGTCGTCAGCCCGGTCCGGCCCGTTGCTGCTCCACGCACCAAGCCAGAGGTGCGCATCGTCAGCCCGGTCCGGCCCGTTCCTGCTCCACGCACCAAGCCAGGGGTGCGCATCGTCAGCCCGGTCCGGCCCGTTGCTGCTCCACGCACCAAGCCAGGGGTGCGCATCGTCAGCCCGGTCCGGCCCGTTCCTGCTCCACGCACCAAGCCAGGGGTGCGCATCGTCAGCCCGGTCCGGCCCGTTCCTGCTCCACGCACCAAGCCAGGGGTGCGCGTCGTCAGTCCGGCACAACCCGTGCCTGGGTCACCGGTGCCTGGTCAGGCAGCGGAGCCTAAGCAATCCGCTTCTACGATGTCCAGTCCAGCTCCAGCCAGCGGGGCCAGACCGGACCAGGGGCGCCACGGGGGGATGGTTGAAGGGTGGTGGTCAAGCCCGGAGCCGGAACCGCCTCCGAGGAGGAATGCCCACCCAGCCCTCCCCTGGTTTGTTTATGTTGAGGCGCGGTCGCAGTCCGCGCCTTTGGGGGGGGGTACTGTCACACCCTGGCTCTGGGGACTCTATATGTTGAGCCAGGGTGTGTAGATTCTATGTGTTCTTGTTCTATGTTGGTATTCTAGTATTGTGTTTTCTATGTTGGCCAGTATGGTTCTCAATCAGAGGCAACTAGTATCAGCTGTTGCTTGTTGTCTCTGATTGGGAGCCATACTTAAGCAGCCAGTTTACCCACAGTAGTTGTGGGATCTTGTTCCGTATGGTTTATGTTGTAGCCAAGGACTTCACGTTTCGTTATCGTTTGTTGTTTATCGTGTATTCATTTAATAAATATAAGTATGTTCGCTCATCACGCTGCGCCTTGGTCCACTCACGCTAACGATCGTGACACTGCTGTAGGCCCTCCTTGGTTGGTGACAGAAGCACCAGATCATCAGCAAACAGAAGACATTTGACTTCAGATTCTAGTAGGGTGAGGCCGGGTGCTGCAGACTGTTCTAGTGCCCTCGCCAATTCGTTGATATATATGTTGAAGAGGGTGGGGCTTAAACTGCATCCCTGTCTCACCCCACGGCCCTGTGGAAAGAAATGTGTGTGTTTTTTGCCAATTTTAACCGCACACTTGTTGTTTGTGTACATGGATTTTATAATGTCGTATGTTTTTCCCTACAACAGCACTTTCCATCAATTTGTATAGCAGACCCTCATGCCAAATTGAGTCAAAAGTTTTTTTGAAATCAACAAAGCATGAGAAGACTTTGCTTTGTTTTGGTTTGTTTGTTTGTCAATTAGGGTGTGCAGGGTGAATATGTGGTCTGTCGTACGGTATTTTGGTAAAAAGCCAATTTGACATTTGCTCAGTACATTGTTTTCATTGAGGAAATGTACGAGTCTGCTGTAAATGATAATGCAGAGGATTTTCCCAAGGTTGCTGGGAACCTTGGGAATATCCCACGGTAGTTATTGGGGTCAAATTTGTCTCCACTTTTGTGGATTGGGGTGATCAGTCAGTCCTTGGTTCCAAATATTGGGGAAGATGCCAGAGCTAAGGATGATGTTAAAGAGTTTAAGTATAGCCGATTGGAATTTATGGTCTGTATATTTTATCCTCTCTTCATCTCGCTCTCTCTCTGTCTCTCTCTTTGTCTCTCCCCCCTCTCTCCTCTCGATCTCTCTCCCTCTCTCTCTCTCAAACACACACAAATCATTATTTCCTAGGAATCTACAGTCTCTAGCAATCTTTTCAGCTTTTGTACATTCTTACGCAACCCTGTACTGTTTCCCACAATGCAATTAGTGCCACAGCAGATTTTAGACCGTCGCTATCAACATCCCATAATTTTGGCCTTTTTCATCTAAAACCTATAACTACTATCAATATCCCATAATTTTGGCCTACACAGTTTAAAACCTAGAACCACTTTTATTCAGGTACAGATGACAAATTAAAAACACAGCAACGCCTCCCTTAACAATAACCTTCACCAGCGTTGATGTAGTGGTGAGATAATAAATGAGTAAACGTTGAGCGCCGTTCGTGGTGAATAAAGTCATGCTCCTTGTATTTTGAATGTATTTTTCTGTGATAGTTGCATAAATGCTCTCGTAAAATAAAAAAATATGTGTAAATGGCATTTATGTGTGTTTTCCCTCCACCACACTGTTCATCAGACTCTATGGAGATCAGCATATATTTACTATAGAGTTATCATTCAGTTACTATGGAGTTACCATGTAGTTAAAATATAGTTACTATAGAGTTATCATAGCATTACCATAGTTACCATAGTTACCATAGAGTTACTATAGAGTTACCATAGAGTTAGTATCGAGTTACAATAGAGTTATCATAGAGTTACTGTATAGTTACAATAGAGTTACTATATAGTTATCTTTGAGTTACCATAGAGTTATCATAGAGTTACTATAACGTTGCTATAGAGTTAACATACGTAGAGTTATCCTAGAATTACTATAGAGTTACTAAAGTGTTACCATAGAGTTACCATAGAGTTA
>NC_059197.1:31917990-31932990 GCF_020615455.1 Coregonus clupeaformis | reverse complement strand
AACTTTTTATCCTGTTGGCTGCACTGCCATCATTCATAATGAACTTTTTATCCTGTTGGCTGCACTGCCATCATTCATAATAAACTTTTTATCCTGTTGGCAGCACTTCTATCATTCATAATGAACTTTTTATCCTGTTGGCAGAACTTCTATCATTCATAATGTACAGATTCAGAAGTTTGTAAATTAGTTAATTTTTGTCGTGCTCTACACTTGATCTTAGCCTTAATAATGCCAAAAAAGTAATCCTACACCTGCAGTAATGTCCTATTAATATAATGTGCAGTACCCACCAGCAGAGGGCAGCAGTCCCCACCAGCAGAGGGCAGCAGTCCCCACCAGCAGAGGGCAGCAGTCCCAACCAGCAGAGGGCAGCAGTCCCCACCAGCAGAGGGCAGCAGCACCTAGCAGCAGCACGAGAGGACCAGAGGAGTCATGTTTCATTGAGATGTATTGTCCTCCAGGAGCCTCTTTGACAGCTCTCCCCTCTGGGGTGAACATGCCATGCCTGGGAGGGGCAGGGGAGGGAAAGGTACTGGAAAGGGCAGGGGAGAGGGACTAGAGAGTGACTGGAAAGGGCAGGGGAGAGGGACTAGAGAGTGACTGGAAAGGGCAGGGGAGAGGGACTAGAGAGTGACTGGAAAGGGCAGGGGAGAGGGACTAGAGAGTGAATGGAAAGGGCAGGGGAGAGGGACTAGAGAGTGATTGGAAAGGGGAGAGGGACTAGAGAGTGACTGGAAAGGGCAGGGGAGAGGGACTAGAGAGTGACTGGAAAGGGCAGGGGGGAGGGACTAGAGAGTGAATGGAAAGGGCAGGGGAGAGGGACTAGAGAGGGACTGGAAAGGGCAGGGGAGAGGGACTAGAGAGTGATTGGAAAGGGCAGGGGAGAGGGACTAGAGAGTGACTGGAAAGGGCAGGGGAGAGGGACTAGAGAGTGAATGGAAAGGGCAGGGGAGAGGGACTAGAGAGTGACTGGAAAGGGGAGAGGGACTAGAGAGTGACTGGAAAGGGCAGGGGAGAGGGACTAGAGAGTGAATGGAAAGGGCAGGGGAGAGGGACTAGAGAGTGACTGGAAAGGGAGAGGGACTAGAGAGTGACTGGAAAGGGCAGGGAGAGGGACTAGAGAGTGATTGGAAAGGGCAGGGGAGAGGGACTAGAGAGTGACTGGAAAGGGCAGGGGAGAGGGACTAGAGAGTGACTGGAAAGGGCAGGGGAGAGGGACTAGAGAGTGACTGGAAAGGGCAGGGGAGAGGGACTAGAGAGTGACTGGAAAGGGCAGGGGAGAGGGATTAGAGAGTGACTGGAAAGGGCAGGGGAGAGGGACTAGAGAGTGACTGGAAAGGGCAGGGAGAGGGACTAGAGAGTGAATGGAAAGGGCAGGGGAGAGGGACTAGAGAGTGAATGGAAAGGGCAGGGGAGAGGGACTAGAGAGTGAATGGAAAGGGCAGGGAGAGGGACTAGAGAGTGAATGGAAAGGGCAGGGGAGAGGGACTAGAGAGTGAATGGAAAGGGCAGGGGAGAAGGACTAGAGAGTGAATGGAAAGGGCAGGGGAGAGGGACTAGAGAGTGAATGGAAAGGGCAGGGGAGAAGGACTAGAGAGTGAATGGAAAGGGCAGGGGAGAGGGACTAGAGAGTGACTGGAAAGGGCAGGGAGAGGGACTAGAGAGTGACTGGAAAGGGCAGGGGAGAGGGACTAGAGAGTGACTGGAAAGGGCAGGGAGAGGGACTAGAGAGTGACTGGAAAGGGCAGGGGAGAGGGACTAGAGAGTGACTGGAAAGGGCAGGGGAGAGGGGCTAGAGAGTGACTGGAAAGGGCAGGGGAGAGGGACTAGAGAGTGAATGGAAAGGGCAGGGGAGAGGGACTAGAGAGTGACTGGAAAGGGCAGGGGAGAGGGACTAGAGAGTGAATGGAAAGGGCAGGGGAGAGGGACTAGAGAGTGACTGGAAAGGGGAGAGGAGAGGGACTAGAGAGTGAATGGAAAGGGCAGGGGAGAGGGACTAGAGAGTGACTGGAAAGGGGAGAGGGACTAGAGAGTGACTGGAAAGGGCAGGGGAGAGGGACTAGAGAGTGAATGGAAAGGGCAGGGGAGAGGGACTAGAGAGTGACTGGAAAGGGCAGGGGAGAGGGACTAGAGAGTGACTGGAAAGGGCAGGGGAGAGGGACTAGAGAGTGACTGGAAAGGGCAGGGGAGAGGGGCTAGAGAGTGACTGGAAAGGGCAGGGGAGAGGGACTAGAGAGTGAATGGAAAGGGCAGGGAGAGGGACTAGAGAGTGACTGGAAAGGGCAGGGGAGAGGGACTAGAGAGTGACTGGAAAGGGCAGGTGAGAGGGACTCGAGAGTGAATGGAAAGGGCAGGGGAGAGGGACTAGAGAGTGAATGGAAAGGGGAGAGGGACTAGAGAGTGAATGGAAAGGGGATAGGGACTAGAGAGGGACTGGAAAGGGCAGGGGAGAGGGACTAGAGAGTGAATGGAAAGGGGAGAGGGACTAGAGAGTGAATGGAAAGGGCAGGGGAGAGGGACTAGAGAGTGAATGGAAAGGGCAGGGAGAGGGACTAGAGAGTGAATGGAAAGGGCAGGGAGAGGGACTAGAGAGTGAATGGAAAGGGCAGGGGAGAGGGACTAGAGAGTGAATGGAAAGGGCAGGGGAGAGGGACTAGAGAGTGACTGGAAAGGGCAGGGGAGAGGGACTAGAGAGTGACTGGAAAGGGCAGGGGAGAGGGACTAGAGAGTGAATGGAAAGGGCAGGGGAGAGGGACTAGAGAGTGAATGGAAAGGGGAGAGGGACTAGAGAGTGACTGGAAAGGGGAGAGGGACTAGAGAGTGACTGGAAAGGGCAGGGGAGAGGGACTAGAGAGTGACTGGAAAGGGCAGGGGAGAGGGACTAGAGAGTGAATGGAAAGGGCAGGGGAGAGGGACTAGAGAGTGAATGGAAAGGGCAGGGGAGAGAGACTAGAGAGTGAATGGAAAGGGAGAGGGACTAGAGAGTGACTGGAAAGGGCAGGGAGAGGGGTTAGAGAGTGAATGGAAAGGGGAGAGGGACTAGAGAGTGAATGGAAAGGGCAGGGAGAGGGACTAGAGAGTGAATGGAAAGGGCAGGGGAGAGGGACTAGAGAGTGACTGGAAAGGGCAGGGGAGAGGGACTAGAGAGTGAATGGAAAGGGCAGGGGAGAGGGACTAGAGAGTGACTGGAAAGGGCAGGGGAGAGGGGTTAGAGAGTGACTGGAAAGGGCAGGGGAGAGGGACTAGAGAGTGACTGGAAAGGGCAGGGGAGAGGGACTAGAGAGTGAATGGAAAGGGCAGGGGAGAGGGACTAGAGAGTGACTGGAAAGGGGAGAGGAGAGGGACTAGAGAGTGAATGGAAAGGGCAGGGGAGAGGGACTAGAGAGTGACTGGAAAGGGGAGAGGGACTAGAGAGTGACTGGAAATGGCAGGGGAGAGGGACTAGAGAGTGAATGGAAAGGGCAGGGGAGAGGGACTAGAGAGTGACTGGAAAGGGCAGGGGAGAGGGACTAGAGAGTGAATGGAAAGGGCAGGGGAGAGGGACTAGAGAGTGACTGGAAAGGGCAGGGGAGAGGGACTAGAGAGTGAATGGAAAGGGCAGGGAGAGGGACTAGAGAGTGAATGGAAAGGGCAGGGAGAGGGACTAGAGAGTGAATGGAAAGGGCAGGGGAGAGGGACTAGAGAGTGAATGGAAAGGGGAGAGGGACTAGAGAGTGACTGGAAAGGGGAGAGGGACTAGAGAGTGACTGGAAAGGGCAGGGAGAGGGACTAGAGAGTGACTGGAAAGGGCAGGGGAGAGGGACTAGAGAGTGAATGGAAAGGGGAGAGGGACTAGAGAGTGACTGGAAAGGGCAGGGGAGAGGGACTAGAGAGTGACTGGAAAGGGCAGGGAGAGGGGTTAGAGAGTGAATGGAAAGGGGAGAGGGACTAGAGAGTGACTGGAAAGGGCAGGGAGAGGGACTAGAGAGTGAATGGAAAGGGCAGGGAGAGGGACTAGAGAGTGACTGGAAAGGGGAGAGGGACTAGAGAGTGACTGGAAAGGGCAGGGGAGAGGGACTAGAGAGTGATTGGAAAGGGCAGGGAGAGGGACTAGAGAGTGACTGGAAAGGGCAGGGGAGAGGGACTAGAGAGTGACTGGAAAGGGCAGGGGAGAGGGACTAGAGAGTGACTGGAAAGGGCAGGGGAGAGGGACTAGAGAGTGACTGGAAAGGGCAGGGGAGAGGGATTAGAGAGTGACTGGAAAGGGCAGGGGAGAGGGACTAGAGAGTGACTGGAAAGGGCAGGGGAGAGGGACTAGAGAGTGAATGGAAAGGGCAGGGGAGAGGGACTAGAGAGTGAATGGAAAGGGCAGGGGAGAGGGACTAGAGAGTGAATGGAAAGGGCAGGGGAGAGGGACTAGAGAGTGAATGGAAAGGGCAGGGGAGAGGGACTAGAGAGTGAATGGAAAGGGCAGGGGAGAAGGACTAGAGAGTGAATGGAAAGGGCAGGGGAGAGGGACTAGAGAGTGAATGGAAAGGGCAGGGGAGAAGGACTAGAGAGTGAATGGAAAGGGCAGGGGAGAGGGACTAGAGAGTGACTGGAAAGGGCAGGGGAGAGGGACTAGAGAGTGACTGGAAAGGGCAGGGGAGAGGGACTAGAGAGTGACTGGAAAGGGCAGGGGAGAGGGACTAGAGAGTGACTGGAAAGGGCAGGGGAGAGGGACTAGAGAGTGACTGGAAAGGGCAGGGGAGAGGGGCTAGAGAGTGACTGGAAAGGGCAGGGAGAGGGACTAGAGAGTGAATGGAAAGGGCAGGGAGAGGGACTAGAGAGTGACTGGAAAGGGCAGGGGAGAGGGACTAGAGAGTGAATGGAAAGGGCAGGGGAGAGGGACTAGAGAGTGACTGGAAAGGGGAGAGGAGAGGGACTAGAGAGTGAATGGAAAGGGCAGGGGAGAGGGACTAGAGAGTGACTGGAAAGGGGAGAGGGACTAGAGAGTGACTGGAAAGGGCAGGGGAGAGGGACTAGAGAGTGAATGGAAAGGGCAGGGGAGAGGGACTAGAGAGTGACTGGAAAGGGCAGGGGAGAGGGACTAGAGAGTGACTGGAAAGGGCAGGGGAGAGGGACTAGAGAGTGACTGGAAAGGGCAGGGGAGAGGGGCTAGAGAGTGACTGGAAAGGGCAGGGGAGAGGGACTAGAGAGTGAATGGAAAGGGCAGGGGAGAGGGACTAGAGAGTGACTGGAAAGGGCAGGGGAGAGGGACTAGAGAGTGACTGGAAAGGGCAGGTGAGAGGGACTCGAGAGTGAATGGAAAGGGCAGGGGAGAGGGACTAGAGAGTGAATGGAAAGGGGAGAGGGACTAGAGAGTGAATGGAAAGGGGATAGGGACTAGAGAGGGACTGGAAAGGGCAGGGGAGAGGGACTAGAGAGTGAATGGAAAGGGGAGAGGGACTAGAGAGTGAATGGAAAGGGCAGGGGAGAGGGACTAGAGAGTGAATGGAAAGGGCAGGGGAGAGGGACTAGAGAGTGAATGGAAAGGGCAGGGGAGAGGGACTAGAGAGTGAATGGAAAGGGCAGGGGAGAGGGACTAGAGAGTGAATGGAAAGGGCAGGGGAGAGGGACTAGAGAGTGACTGGAAAGGGCAGGGGAGAGGGACTAGAGAGTGACTGGAAAGGGCAGGGGAGAGGGACTAGAGAGTGAATGGAAAGGGCAGGGGAGAGGGACTAGAGAGTGAATGGAAAGGGGAGAGGGACTAGAGAGTGACTGGAAAGGGGAGAGGGACTAGAGAGTGACTGGAAAGGGCAGGGGAGAGGGACTAGAGAGTGACTGGAAAGGGCAGGGGAGAGGGACTAGAGAGTGAATGGAAAGGGCAGGGGAGAGGGACTAGAGAGTGAATGGAAAGGGCAGGGGAGAGAGACTAGAGAGTGAATGGAAAGGGGAGAGGGACTAGAGAGTGACTGGAAAGGGCAGGGGAGAGGGGTTAGAGAGTGAATGGAAAGGGGAGAGGGACTAGAGAGTGAATGGAAAGGGCAGGGGAGAGGGACTAGAGAGTGAATGGAAAGGGCAGGGGAGAGGGACTAGAGAGTGACTGGAAAGGGCAGGGGAGAGGGACTAGAGAGTGAATGGAAAGGGCAGGGGAGAGGGACTAGAGAGTGACTGGAAAGGGCAGGGAGAGGGGTTAGAGAGTGACTGGAAAGGGCAGGGGAGAGGGACTAGAGAGTGACTGGAAAGGGCAGGGGAGAGGGACTAGAGAGTGAATGGAAAGGGCAGGGGAGAGGGACTAGAGAGTGACTGGAAAGGGGAGAGGAGAGGGACTAGAGAGTGAATGGAAAGGGCAGGGGAGAGGGACTAGAGAGTGACTGGAAAGGGAGAGGGACTAGAGAGTGACTGGAAATGGCAGGGAGAGGGACTAGAGAGTGAATGGAAAGGGGAGGGGAGAGGGACTAGAGAGTGACTGGAAAGGGCAGGGGAGAGGGACTAGAGAGTGAATGGAAAGGGCAGGGGAGAGGGACTAGAGAGTGACTGGAAAGGGCAGGGAGAGGGACTAGAGAGTGAATGGAAAGGGCAGGGGAGAGGGACTAGAGAGTGAATGGAAAGGGCAGGGAGAGGGACTAGAGAGTGAATGGAAAGGGCAGGGGAGAGGGACTAGAGAGTGAATGGAAAGGGGAGAGGGACTAGAGAGTGACTGGAAAGGGGAGAGGGACTAGAGAGTGACTGGAAAGGGCAGGGGAGAGGGACTAGAGAGTGACTGGAAAGGGCAGGGGAGAGGGACTAGAGAGTGAATGGAAAGGGGAGAGGGACTAGAGAGTGACTGGAAAGGGCAGGGGAGAGGGACTAGAGAGTGACTGGAAAGGGCAGGGGAGAGGGACTAGAGAGTGACTGGAAAGGGCAGGGGAGAGGGACTAGAGAGTGACTGGAAAGGGCAGGGGAGAGGGACTAGAGAGTGAATGGAAAGGGCAGGGGAGAGGGACTAGAGAGTGAATGGAAAGGGCAGGGGAGAGGGACTAGAGAGTGAATGGAAAGGGCAGGGGAGAGGGACTAGAGAGTGAATGGAAAGGGGAGAGGGACTAGAGAGTGACTGGAAAGAGGAGGGGGGAGCTGCTCAGTTCTCCGCTTAGTGCTCTGAAGCTGGGGATGTATTTTGTTGTGGAGAGGCAGGCTAGTGTGGGTGGATTGTAGGGAGGAGGGGTTTACTGGCTGGAGGGAGGGAGGAGGAGGGGTGACGGGGGACTGTGACAGACTGGTAGAGGAGGTTTTTGCCACGCTAAGCACTTCCTGTCCCTCTCCCTATGTCTCTATAGCAACCGACAGGTCACCTTGTTTACCCACACAGACAGATCAATGCAAACAGTCACGCCGACTTTTCTTTCACAGCTTTAAATACAAAGTCATAGAAACATCTGTAGTCTCTCTACTTCTCTGTCGGAGGGAAGCTGGTAGCATAATGTCACCATTCCTGCCACCTTCAGTCTTCAGACTTACTGCACTAGTAATCCTCTGTTTACATCAGCATACCATACCCATGCCCTGTCACAGCCCAGGTACAACCAGTTCTGCAGGATATTTGGGAGACTGGCTGAAGACTAGCTGGCTTATTTAAAGTAAATCCCGTCTCTGATTTGATGTCCACCCCCCGCTACCCCTCTCTGTGAAAAAAACCCAATCATTCCCCAACTTTGTGTTTTTGAGTAGAATGTCCTTTCTTTCTCATGCAGGACCCCCTCTGTTTCCCTCTCTCTCGCCCTCCTTCCTTCTCTCTCTCTCTCTCTCTCTCTCTCTCTCTCTCTCTCTCTCTCTCTCTCTCTCTCTCTCTCTCTCTCTCTCTCTCTCTCTGTCCCTCTCCCTCAATCTGAGAGCAGTGCAGGGTCCATGGCTCAGTCAAGCCCCTATTGAAAGGAGAGGAGATACAATGGTCTCTTTCTCAGCCCCTCCACTTCTCCATTAAAGACCCTGGGAACACAACACAACCTCACAACCATAGAACCATAGAACCGCTCTTAAAGGGACAGTGCCACACCACCACCGCTCCAGAAGACCCAGGACCCAGTCCAGAAGACACACCACCGGTCCAGAAGACCCAGGACCCAGTCCAGAAGATACACCACCGGTCCAGAAGACCCAGGACCCAGTCCAGAAGATACACCACCGGTCCAGAAGACCCAGGACCCAGTCCAGAAGACACACCACAGGTCCAGAAGACCTATATAAAACGATAGGGGTCATAACTACCTTAAAGATCCTGGGAACACACAACACGGTCCTCAGAACAGAACCGACCAGAACCTTTTGCTTTTAAAGGGACAGCTCAAACAGGGCCCAACGTGGTGGAATGTTCAGATAGCTATATGTTAAGTACAACAAACATGCCTCTCTTACAGCATTGGGCAGTGTTTGGCTACTGAAAGTGGCCTAGGACCCAACAACCTGAAGCCACAGCAGATCCCTCCCAGCCAGACAGAGAGGAATTTTCCTGGGAAAACAAGGACTCTCCCCTCCTACCTTGCAAATCAATTATTCATGATGTCGCTGCCTCTGTGTGTGTGTGAACTTTCTGCCACCCCCCTTCTCCCTCTTCCCAGACAGATAGATCACCTCACAGGTCAGGCTCTTCCTCTCTCTCTCCCTCTCTCTCCTTCTCTCTCCTTCTCTCTCTCCCTCTGCCCCCCCCGACATTGAGGTTGAAACGGTCATGTTTCTGTATTAAATGTAACCATAATAGTTTGATTATATGTATGAAAATTGAAAACTAAATTGAATCTATAAATGCTCAAATGTAATATGGTAAAAAAATGTAGTTCACATGCACGCTATGAGTGAACAGAATGTTTTGAGAAATATCTCCTACATTCCACTAAGCATTCCAATGAAATGTATCTTTGGCATTCTAGAAGTTAGTTTAGATTTGGTCTAATCATATTAGTTATGGGAGAGACCAAAAGGGACATGACAGGACATAAAGGCCCAGTGCAGCCAAAAATGTGATTTTCCTGTGTTTTATATATATATTTCAAAACTGGTTTGAATAATTCTGTGAAATTGTGAAAACGTTGATAATGCCATTTTAGTGTAAGAGCTGTTTGAAAAGACCTCCTGAAATGTCAGCCTGTTTTGGTGGGATGGAGTTGTGGCCTGCCTGGTGACAGAAAGAGAATTCCAAACCTCTGCCATTAAAACATTTTTTTTTTAAACTGCTAGTTTTCAGTTTCCCCCTCCCCACTCAGACCACTCCTAGACAGTCCTAGCAAAATTCTTGCTTGAGAAATTGCTCTTTGCTAATGTAGCACATGAGCGTGTGTGAAACGTGCCTGTGAGCCTGAAGTGTCCCCACCTGCATTGCTTATTAGTTAGCTTGTGAGGTGGCGTGATCGGCTAAGACTCTTGAAAACAGAGACCCTGCGTTCCGAGCTAGGTATGTTGCCGAATCGGGAGGAAGCGGTACTCGCTAAGCAAGCAGGGTGATGTCCATTACACTAAGAAGCTATTTTTGTTTCTTGTTGACCATTATAGTTGAAAACAATCACAGTAATGTACAGAAAGTATTTGATATTGAGATCAAAACCGGCTACATTGGACCTTTAAGAATCCCCAAGCGCTCCTTCTATAATGATGCATATATTGGGGATGACTATGAATAACATCCATAATATGTTATACCACAATCACACCTCTTGTGTGACACTTGATTTATATGATATTTTGTTCTATTGTATAGTCTGTCATACATTCATCATATTTAAACATAGTGTAGGTCTCTGTTAAAATGCACATATAGTTAGTTGGTAGCTTAATGAGTAGTCGGCTAGACTAACTGACTGACTGACTGAGTGCTACTGGGTTTGAATGGAGGGAAATCAGTGATTTACTGTTGACGAAGTGGGAATCAGGCTAATTAAAAAGAGACTGGGAATTGTCCTCAAGTCAATCAGCTGCCCCCGCTTTCTTCACATCCTCTGAGAATCACGCAGAGGCACAGGGGGGAGAGGCAGGGGGAGGAGGAGGCAAGAGAATGGAAAGAACTTTAGTTAAAGGAATTTCAAAACTGTGTGAGGAGGGAAAAGAACAGGGACGGGAAGACTTGGTGGGGTTAGAGAAGCAGAGCGAGACGGAGTTCTGTGAACAACAGACGGCAGGAACACTGGTTTGAAAATACACTTCCAGTGGCCCCAAAAAACATATTTAACAACTTGATTGGATACTGAAAAGGTTGGAGCGACTTTTTAACGTTTTTTGTCACTGTAGTTCAAACAATGGACTATCCGCAGTTTCTGTGCTGAGAGAGAAAACTGGCTGCCTGTGAGATTTTTTTCTTCCTTTGGACTGGAGATAAAACGTCAGTAGTCAGCAGTGGGAGTAAGCAGAAACAATTTTAGGACGGTATCGGGTAAGGTTTGAAATTGTTTTTCGCAACAGAAAAGGAGAAGCAGTGAAGGAGAGGAGTGATAGCGAGTGGAAGAAATACCTGTGGATTTAAATCACGAGCAGTCGGAAGAACAAGCGCTAATCTTTTCAGTGCACAACTGTGATTTTTAACAGAGCCGGTGAGAGTTGTTGGAATGCGGTGATGCGGACTGGAGTTGCGTCCAACAAGTTAAAAGTTCGAACCGTGAATTGTTGTAGAGGTGCGCTGCTCCAAGGGGCGGCTATGGAGAGCGGGTCACAGTGGCCGATGCTGGGGATGCTGTTTTTGGCCGCATTTTTTTGTTCGGGATCTGCAAGCACTTTGACAGGTAACTTAAGTCTTACAACTCATGCTAATCATCATAATCATCATCTTTATCTCAGCTCCAAAATCTTTATTTAGTCAAATGACATACCAACAAAATAGCAATTAGTCCTACAGTAAATGGGGGCCAGTATGAAAAATGTATGCACTCACTAACTGTAAGTCGCTCTGGATAAGATCGTCTGCTAAAATGACTAAAATGTAAAATGAGCTTGTGGTATAAGTGAAGAAACACCACAGCTGCTGACAACCTGGGTAACATCTGGGTACTTTACAGTCTGATGAGCAGAATGAACATGATGAATGTGATGAAGGTGATGAAGGTGAAGGTGATGAAGGTGATAAAGGTGATGATGGTATTGATGACGATGCATCCTAGATATTTTGACTGCTCTGCCCAAAGTGTTTATGTGTGTTTATTACAATGCTTATCACCATGGATCTAACAATTAACAACACTGACAACAGTGGGCCCCGTGTACCTCAGTTGGTAGCATGGCGCTTGCAACGCCAGGGTTGTGGGTTCGATTCCCACAGGGGGCCAGTATGAAAAAAATATAAAATAATGTATACACTCACTAACTGTAAGTCGCTCTGGATAAGAGCATTTGCTAAATAACTAAAATGTAAAATGTTCAACGCACAATCTGGGATTTGTCCTGACTGTTGTTGAATGACATTGATATTTGAACAACGTCCTGGGTGGTGTGATCATATAATTTAAACATGACATTCTCCAGTCTGATCTGAGAGACAGTGAGTCATACCTGCAGTATCCACTGGAGAGAGAGTACAGCAGGAGGGATTTGACTGGTTAGATGGACTCTTGTGTCATTTACTGTCTGACCCAGACTTCAAAGAGGAGAAAGTTTGGAAGCAGGCAGGAATGCTGAATGTTGATGCTTCAGTTGGTATTTGGATGGTGGCGAGATGGAGGGAGGAGGGTGGGGGTGAGATGTGTGGGCGTGAGGGGCAGGGGGGAGAGAGAAGAAGAAATAAAAAGAATGCTGAGGCTTGAGTCAGGGTCAGGGTGATTCAGTAGAACAAAATGATGGATGGGGTACAGGGACAAAAGTGGAGGAGAGAGAGAGGGAGGGAGGGAGGGAGGGAGGGAGGGAGGGAGGGAGGGAGGGAGGGAGGAGGGAGTGGGAAAAATGTGTAGCGATGAATCTAGGAGAATGTCATGAAAAGCAGGGGTGGAGGGGCGGAGGGGTGGAGGGGCGGAGGGGCGGAGGGGTGGAGGGATGGAGGGGTGGAGGTGCGGAGGGATGAAGGGGTGGAGGGATGGAGGGGTGGAGGGGCGGAGGGATGGAAGGAGAAAGAAGGGCGAAGGATAGGAGGAGAGGAGGGCTTGAGAAAGAGAGCAGGGAGGGAAAACACGGAGCAAAAGAGAGAAGATGGACCAGTTTAACTGAAGTCACTAGAGAAACATAAATATGGCCACACACACAGTCTTGTCTGATCTCAGCCTGCTCTGTCAACCTTTACGTTCTCACGGACGACTGAGAAGCTCAGTATTGACTATCTAAATATAGAAGAGAGGGAGGAGAGAGAGAGAGAAGAGACGAAGTGAAGTCATTCTTATAAAACCAGTGACAGAAAGGGCACGGCTGGGCAGGTTTTTAAAAGGAATCAGCCAAGCTAAAAGATGAAGGAAAGATGTTGAAGGCCAACGAATACGACACATTATACACATAGAGGCAGGGAAGCGGTGAGGCAGACAGTTACTGGGCACCCTTCATTTAAATATACTCTCTTAGCTGTTCTGTGTGTGTGTGTGTGTGTATGTGTGTGTGTATGTATGTGTTAGCGTGCGTGTGTCTCTGTATGTGTGAAAAAACTCCAACTCTAAGTTCATCTATTTATTTCCCGTTCCATTTTGCTCTGTGGAAGTGAAACAAACTCTGTCTGTTTCATTAAGATTTGTGGAGATGGTGAGTGGTTGAGAGTTAATTTATGGATATTTGTATATGTTGTGTGTATGAGCGACTTGGTTAGGCTGACAGAGGACCTCTACAGGTCAGGGGTCAGGGGTCAGGGGTCAGGGGTCAGGTCTAGGGGTTAGGGGTCAGATGTTGGTCGTGAAACAGACGAGGAAGGCTGGTTGACAAGCTTGAGAAAATCTTTACCGGCGTGAGTTAGTGAAGTGAACTGCAATGTGTGTGTGTGTGTGTGTGTGTGTGTGTGAGTGTGTGTGTGTGTAGGAGTATGTGTTGTATCTTTTGCGAGGATAGTAAATGAAGGTAAAGGAAGAACCTATTAAGGCTATTATCTGTCTATTATCTGTCTACAATCTGCTTTATTTCTTGCCTGGTTTCGTTTTTTCTCTAATTCCATTGTCTCCGTTTTGTATTTCCAGGTTTTTGTTTTTCCAGGTTTTTGTTTTTCCCAGTTTTTTTCTAGTTTTTCGCTCTCAAAATCATACTTTTTAAATAGAACAACATCAGGAGACATCAGGAGATGTGGTTTAAGACATTTCGATTTTTGGGTGTAGTTACCCTTAAATTCAACTGAGCACTAGCCAGAGACCATTGTTTGGTTAGCAATGTTTCTCATGTGAATGCAGAGTTTGCAAAACAAATGGCCACTGGATTAATGCAAATAATCATGATATCACTCTGGCAGATAGGCATAGGATACTTTGTAGTTAGCGTTTAGTTGACAATGTTTCTGGGAAAGCTTTTCCATCTACCAGAAGACAGTTGTCATAACATTACATAGGGCGTCAGGTAGCCTAGCGGTTACAAAGGCAGCCAGAAGGTTGCCAGTTCGGATCCCGAGTCCGACTAAAATAATCTGGCGGGAAGTAAAGCTGTTGAACTGGTAGTGAGGCAGAATTTGTGGAGCGTGCGAGCATCAGCAATGCATCTTTGTTTGTGTACCTCGTATCTGTCCTGTTAGAGTGTGGTGTATGTATCTCCCTGTGTTCTCTCTCTCTCTCTCTCCCTGTGTTCTCTCTCTCTCTCTCTCTCTCTCTCTCTCTGTCTCTCTCTGTCTCTCTCTCTCTGTCTCTCTCTCTCTCTCTCTCTGTCTCTCCCTCTGTCTCTCTCTCTCTGTCTCTCTCTCTCTCTCTCTCCCTCGCACTCTCTCTCTCTCTCTCTCTCTCTCTCTCTCTCTCTCTCTCTCTCTCTCTCCCTTCCTCTCTCTCTCTCTCTGTTTTGTCTCTCTCTCTCTCTCTCTCTCTCTCTCTCTCCCTCGCACTCTCTCTCTCTCTCTCTCCCTCGCACTCTCTCTCTCTCTCTCTCTCTCTCTCTCTCCCTTCCTCTCTCTCTCTCTCTCTCCCTGTGTTCTCTCTCTCTCTCTCTCTCTCTCTCTCTCGTTCTCTCTCGCACTCTCTCTCGGGCAGTGTTACTGTGTTACCACTCCTCTCTAACAAGGAGCCATTGTCCCAGACACTCAGCTCAGCCAGGTCAACTCCTGAATCAGGCCTGGCCAAGGACCCCCATTAGCATATAGCTCAGCAGACAGAGAGAAGGGGATGGGCACGCGTGAATTAGCCTGCTGACCAGTAGACATTAAAACCCCCCCTAGGGTTTATCAACCTAAGCAACATAATAAAAATAAAAAAACATGTCTGTTTAAGCTAGAGATACTGTATCTGTTCTGCTGCTGTTCTGCTGTGTCTCAATCCACCACCTCTGTCTGTCGCCCCTCCGCACTTGCGGTGGAAAGTGGCTGAACTACAGCGCCGTTAGTCAGACCAGGAGACATCCCCAAAATCGGTCACCTGCGGTGGAAAGTGGCTGAACTACAGCGCCGTTAGTCAGACCAGGAGACATCCCCAAAACCGGTCTTCTCGCGTAAACGTCTGTAGCATTCTAACGGTTTGGCCTTCAAACTAATATGACCACTCAATAGAAAGGGGAGACTCAGGAACACAATGGTGTTCTCTGACGGGACTCGTCTAAAGGTAACCAATACAAAATGAATGGAAGTATGGAGGTAGTTCTGTGCCAACAAAAATAAGGGGTT
Source organism: Coregonus clupeaformis (assembly GCF_020615455.1). Classification (NCBI taxonomy): domain Eukaryota; kingdom Metazoa; phylum Chordata; class Actinopteri; order Salmoniformes; family Salmonidae; genus Coregonus; species Coregonus clupeaformis. The sequence goes on along the minus strand of NC_059197.1, from coordinate 31,918,316 downwards.
AAAAATGTGTTTCCAAAAACACAAATATTTCCTGATCTTTCTTACGTCTCCTAGATACAGGACAGACACTTCAAAACATTATTCCTTATGATTGATTTTACTGTCTTTTTTTTTTGCCATGTATTAATGTGTTATTCAATGTGTTCCTCTGGGCTATAGCAGTAAAGGCCAAATTCTATATTTGATCAAATAATACAAAAAAAAATGTTTTGATACCTAAAGGGGTCCTAAAATTCCAAATCAAATAGCAACGGCTTAGATTTTAAGCTTCCCAGCCGAAACAGTTTGGTGGAGTTCGTGCATATATTATGACAACATTTTGTCAT
>NC_059197.1:31882990-31912990 GCF_020615455.1 Coregonus clupeaformis | reverse complement strand
CTGGTTGCAGGACGGGGCCCCTCTAAACACCCTGCAGGACTCTGTGGCCCTGTCCCCCTCTACAGTCAATATAACAGGTAGACCCTGTCCCCTTCTACACTCAATATAACAGGTAGACCCTGTCCCCCTCTACAGTCAATATAACAGGTAGACCCTGTCCCCTTCTACACTCAATATAACAGGTAGACCCTGTCCCCCTCTACAGTCAATATAACAGGTAGACCCTGTCCCCCTCTACAGTCAATATAACAGGTAGACCCTGTCCCCCTCTACAGTCAATATAACAGGTAGACCCTGTCCCCCTCTACAGTCAATATAACAGGTAGACCCTGTCCCCCTCTACAGTCAAGGAGGCGGGGTGATGGGGGAGGAGGGAGTCACTCAGGGCAGAAAGAGACAGAGAGAGGTGCAGGAGTGGTGCTGGTTTGAGTCACCAGAGCAGAAAGAGACAGAGAGAGGTGCAGGAGTGGTGCTGGTTTGAGTCACCAGGGCAGAAAGAGACAGAGAGAGGTGCAGGAGTGGTGCTGGTTTGAGTCACCAGAGCAGAAAGAGACAGAGAGAGGTGCAGGAGTGGTGCTGGTTTGAGTCACCAGGGCAGAAAGAGACAGAGAGAGGTGCAGGAGTGGTGCTGGTTTGAGTCACCAGGGCAGAAAGAGACAGAGAGAGGTGCAGGAGTGGTGCTGATTTGAGTCACCAGAGCAGAAAGAGACAGAAAGAGGTGCAGGAGTGGTGCTGGTTTGCTGGTGGTGCTCACCACAACCCTGTTAATGTAATTGTTAGTTAGTGTTAGTTAGTTAGTATTGTCCGTTAGTGAACAGGACACGCACAGCTCAGGAGTGGTCTGACACAAACATAACTATTCAGTCAGTCAATAGGCCTATAAAGAGATATGGCTTTGAGCCCATATCCAACCGGCACGGCCATTTGCAGTTAGTCTGTCTTTCAGCCAGCCAGTCAGCCAGTCAGCCAATCAGCCAGCCAGCCAGTCAGCCAATCAGCCAGCCAGCCAGCCAGCCAGTCAGCCAATCAGCCAGCCAGCCAGTCAGCCAATCAGCCAGCCAGCCAGCCAGCCAGTCAGTCAGCCAGTCAGCCAATCAGCCAGTCAGCCAGCCAGCCAGCCAGTCAGCCAATCAGCCAGCCAGCCAGTCAGTCAGCCAGTCAGTCAGCCAATCAGCCAATCAGCCAGTCAGCCAGCCAGCCAGCCAGTCAGCCAATCAGCCAGCCAGTCAGTCAGCCAATCAGCCAGCCAGTCAGTCAGCCAATCAGTCAATCAGCCAGTCAGCCAGCCAGCCAGCCAATCAGCCAGCCAGCCAGCCAGTCAGCCAATCAGCCAGACTGCCAGCCAACCAGCCAGTCAGCCAATCAGCCAGCCAGCCAGCCAGTCAGTCAGCCAATCAGCCAGCCAGTCAGCCAGTCAGCCAATCAGTCAGCCAGCCAGTCAGCCAATCAGCCAGACTGCCAGCCAACCAGCCAGTCAGCCAATCAGCCAGCCAGCCAGCCAGTCAGTCATCTAATCAGCCAGCCAGCCAGTCAGCCACAGCACACAGCCAGACATTCCCTTGGTCCTGCTTCTTCAAATACAACCTCAGTCCCACAAGAACCCAGACCCAACTAACCTACTCCCCCACATGAAACTTCCCTTCTCTCCCCTTCACTTCAGACTGCTGGGATCTATCTGTGGTGCTCTGGCCATGTCCTTGTAACACAGAGCTCAACCTATACAGCTATACATTTATGAAATAGGGCCGGGAGTTTTTCCTGACCACGCCAACTCTACAGTTTTTATGACATAAACAAACAAGCAAGAAAACATTGTACACCAATTCTTTTTTTGCTAAGATTTTATTTGACCTTTTATCAACAATACAAAACATCCACATACAAACGACAACATCACACAAACATCCACATCGCCCCTGCCCAGACCCGCTAGCACACACCCCCATCTCCATCTCCAGCGCCAGCATCACTTTACGCCACATGGCCTCAAACTGCACCATTTTGTTTCTCTCCATAGTCCATGCACTTTACATTTTTAGATAATGAAGAATTTGATCTTTCCATTGCGTTAATGATGGAGGATTGGTTGATTTCCAGTTTTTAAGTACACGTATTTTAAAGATGATTGATAGAAAAGTATCTTCCAAATCATCGGGTGTCTCACTGCACCCTCATATGATGTGTCTTGAAATATGCAGACAGACGGATTAAAAGTACATTTACATAGTAATACTTCTGACAGCGAGTCTTTCTAACTACGCCCATAACTTTTGGACTTTATAACATTCCCAGAAGGCATGAATTATTGAGTCATTAGTAGTTTTACACTTCAGACATGACTCTGCCATTGTGCTGTAGAATTTGTGAATGTTGTCTCTTGTCTAATACATTCTGTACATTGGTTTATACTGGATTAAATGTACGTTTCCGTTAACTGTAATTTAGTTAGGTATGTTCCAACACTCCCTCCATCTTGTGCCAATATCAGTTATTTTTAAGTCTTTGTTTAATAGTTTATATATTTTTTCTAAGAGATTGTCAGTTGGATCGGCTCTCTGCAAGGTTTTCTATATCTCACCTATCATATGAATATCATTTTCTGACTCAAATAGGATTCCCTCAAGATTGCTCTGATGTCCAAAACATGAACATTTTGTGATAAAAAACGTTTAAGTTGCATGTATTTCAAAATATACCCAAAATTGCTTTTTAAAATTGTCATGGAAATACGGTTCTCAAGCTCACATTGATATTCTGACACCAATAGACTGCAGTGCGAGTCAAAAGTTGATGAGTTATTAATATACAGTGAAAGTATTCAGACCCCTTGACTTTTTCCACATTTTGTCACGTTACAGCCTTATTCTAAAATGGATAAAATACAAAACGGAAATATTACATTTACATAAGTATTCAGACCCTTTACTCAGTACTTTGTTGAAGCACCTTTGGCAGCGATTACAGCCTCTAGTCTTCTTGGGTATGACACTACACGCTTGGCACACCTGTATTTGGGGAGTTTCTCCCATTCTTCTCTGCAGATCCTCTCAAGCTCTGTCAGGTTGGATGGGGAGCGTTGCTGCACAGCTATTTTCAGGTCTCTCCAGAGATGTTCGATCGGGTTCAAGTCCGGGCTCTGGCTGGGCCACTCAAGGACATTTAGAGACTTGTCCCGAAGCCACTCCTGCGTTGTCTTGGCTGTGTGCTTAGGGTCGTTGTCCTGTTGGAAGGTGAAGCTTCGCCCCAGTCTGAGGTCCTGAGCGCTCTGGAGCAGGTTTTCATCAAGGATCTCTCTGTACTTTGCTCCGTTCATCTTTCCCTCGATCCTGACTAGTCTCCCAGTCCCCACTGCTGAAAAACATCCCCACAGCATGATGCTGCCACCACCATGCTTCACCGTAGGGATGGTGCCAGGTTTCCTCCAGATGTGACGCTTGGCATTCAGGCCAAATAGTTCAATCTTGGTTTCATCAGACCAGAGAATCTTGTTTCTCATGGTCTGAGAGTCCTTTAGGTGCCTTTTGGCAAACTCCAAGCGGGCTGTCATGTGCCTTTTACTGAGGAGTGGCTTCTGTCTGGCCACTCTAGCATAAAGGCCTGATTGGTGGAGTGCTGCACAGATGGTTGTCCTTCTGGAAGGTTCTCCCATCTCCACAGAGGAACTCTGGAGCTCTGTCAGAGTGACCATCGGGTTCTTGGTCACCTCCCTGACCATTGCCCTTCTCCCCGATTACTCAGTTTGGCCGGGTGGCCAGCTCTAGGAAGAGTCTTGGTGGTTCCAAACTTCTTCCATTTAAGAATGATGGAGGCCACTGTGTTCTTGGGGACCTGTTTTGTTACCCTTCCCCAGATCTGTGCCTCGACACAATCCTGTCTCGGAGCTCTACGGACAATTATTTCGACCTCATGGCTTGGTTTTTGCTCTGATATGCACTGATAACTGTGGGATAATATATAGACAAATGTGTGCCTTTCCAAATCATGTCCAATCAATTGAATTTACCACAGGTGGACTCCAATCATGTTGTAGAAACACTTCAAGGATGATCAATGGAAACAGGATGCACCTGAGCTCAATTTCGAGACTCATAGCAAAGGGTCTGAATACCTATGTAAATAAGGTATTTCTATTTTAAAGTTGCTATACATTTGCAAAAATGTCTAAAAACATGTTTTCGCTTTGACATTATTGTGTGTAGACTGATGAGGATAAAAAAATAAATAAACATTTTAGAATAAGGCTGTAACAGAATGAGGAAAATGGGAAGGGGTCTGAATACTTTCCGAATGAACGTGACTCATATTGAACTGACGAGTCAGTTCTCCAGTCACAGATAACGCTACTGTCAGGGGATGGAGTTGAAATGTGCTGACCAATCAGAGGGAAGGAAGGAGAAAGAGAGAAAAAAGAGAAACCGCGTGATGTTCTGATGTTCATTCACCCACACAGTCAGCGGTCAGCCCTCCATCTCCTCCCTCCTTCTGCTCCTCACTCACGTTCCTTCGCTCCCCTCCCTCTCTCATAGCTCTCACCCCCTGTCCTCTTTCCGGCCTTACACGGACCACAACAATGAAGGCATGGTTCAACACACTATGTGTCTTAGGAACATAGGAACGGCTTAGGAACATGCAAGTGTGCTTGCGCCCGTCTGTGCTTGCGTGTGGCCCTATTTGACTGTTATATCACTTTGTGGTAGAGTGTTTTAGTTGTGGTGGTGTTTTAGTTGTGGTGGTGTTTTAGTTGCGGTAGTGTTTTAGTTGTGGTAGAGTGTTTTAGTTGTGGTAGAGTGTTTTAGTTGTGGTGGTGTTTTAGTTGTGGTAGAGTGTTTTAGTTGTGGTAGAGTGTTTTAGTTGTGGTAGAGTGTTTTAGTTGTGGTAGAGTGTTTTAGTTGTGGTAGAGTGTTTTAGTTGTGGTAGAGTGTTTTAGTTGTGGTAGAGTGTTTTAGTTGTGGTAGAGTGTTTTAGTTGTGGTAGAGTGTTTTAGTTGTGGTAGAAGGTTTTAGTTGCGGTAGTGTTTTAGTTGTGGTAGTGTTTTAGTTGTGGTGGTGTTTTAGTTGTGGTAGAGTGTTTTAGTTGTGGTAGTGTTTTAGTTGTGGTAGAAGGTTTTAGTTGTGGTAGTGTTTTAGTTGTGGTAGTGTTTTAGTTATGGTGGTGTTTTAGTTGTGGTAGAGTGTTTTAGTTGTGGTAGAGTGTTTTAGTTGTGGTAGTGTTTTAGTTGTGGTAGAAGGTTTTAGTTGCGGTAGTGTTTTAGTTGTGGTAGTGTTTTAGTTGTGGTGGTGTTTTAGTTGTGGTAGAGTGTTTTAGTTGTGGTGGTGTTTTAGTTGTGGTAGAAGGTTTTAGTTGCGGAAGTGTTTTAGTTGTGGTAGTGTTTTAGTTGTGGTGGAGTGTTTTAGTTGTGGTGGTGTTTTAGTTGTGGTAGAGTGTTTTAGTTGTGGTGGTGTTTTAGTTGTGGTAGTGTTTTAGTTGTGGTAGTGTTTTAGTTGTGGTAGAAGGTTTTAGTTGAGGTAGTGTTTTAGTTGTGGTAGTGTTTTAGTTGTGGTAGAGTGTTTTAGTTGTGGTGGTGTTTTAGTTGTGGTAGAGTGTATTAGTTGTGGTGGTGTTTTAGTTGTGGTAGTGTTTTAGTTGTGGTAGTGTTTTAGTTGTGGTAGAAGGTTTTAGTTGCGGTAGTGTTTTAGTTGTGGTAGTGTTTTAGTTGTGGTAGTGTTTTAGTTGTGGTAGTGTTTTAGTTGTGGTAGAGTGTTTTAGTTGTGGTGGTGTTTTAGTTGTGGTAGAAGGTTTTAGTTGCGGTAGTGTTTTAGTTGTGGTAGTGTTTTAGTTGTGTTAGAGTGTTTTAGTTGTGGTGGTGTTTTAGTTGTGGTAGAGTGTTTTAGTTGTGGTGGTGTTTTAGTTGTGGTAGTGTTTTAGTTGTGGTAGTGTTTTAGTTGTGGTAAAAGGTTTTAGTTGCGGTAGTGTTTTAGTTGTGGTAGTGTTTTAGTTGTGGTAGAGTGTTTTAGTTGTGGTGGTGTTTTAGTTGTGGTAGAGTGTTTTAGTTGTGGTGGTGTTTTAGTTGTGGTAGTGTTTTAGTTGTGGTGGTGTTTTAGTTGTGGTAGTGTTTTAGTTGTGGTGGTGTTTTAGTTGTTGTGGTGTTTTAGTTGTGGTGGTGTTTTAGTTGTGGTAGTGTTTTAGTTGTGGTAGTGTTTTAGTTATGGTAGTGTTTTAGTTGTAGTAGAGTGTTTTAGTTGTGGTAGTGTTTTAGTTGTGGTAGTGTTTTAGTTGCGGTAGTGTTTTAGTTATGGTAGTGTTTTAGTTGTGGTAGTGTTTTAGTTGTGGTGGTGTTTTAGTTGTGGTAGTGTTTTAGTTGTGGTGGTGTTTTAGTTGTTGTGGTGTTTTAGTTGTGGTTGTGTTTTAGTTATGGTAGTGTTTTAGTTGTAGTAGAGTGTTTTAGTTGTGGTAGAGTGTTTTAGTTGTGGTAGTGTTTTAGTTGTGGTAGTGTTTTAGTTTGGTGGTGTTTTAGTTGTGGTAGTGTTTTAGTTGTGGTGGTGTTTTAGTTGTGGTATTGTTTTAGTTGTGGTGGTGTTTTAGTTGTGGTGGTGTTTTAGTTATGGTAGTGTTTTAGTTGTGGTGGTGTTTTTAGTTGTGGTGGTGTTTTAGTTGTGGTAGAGTGTTTTAGTTTTGGTAGTGTTTTAGTTGTGGTAGTGTTTTAGTTGTGGTAGAGTGTTTTAGTTGTGGTGGTGTTTTAGTTATGGTGGTGTTTTAGTTGTGGTAGAGTGTTTTAGTTGTGGTGGTGTTTTAGTTATGGTGGTGTTTTAGTTGTGGTAGTGTTTTAGTTGTAGTAGAGTGTTTTAGTTGTGGTGGTGTTTTAGTTGTGGTGGTGTTTTAGTTATGGTAGTGTTTTAGTTGTGGTGGTGTTTTAGTTGTGGTAGAGTGTTTTAGTTGTGGTGGTGTTTTAGTTGTGGTAGAAGGTTTTAGTTGTGGTAGAATGTTTTAGTTATGGTAAAGTGTTTTAGTTGTAGTAGAGTGTTTTAGTTATGGTAAAGTGTTTTAGTTGTGGTAGAGTGTTTTAGTTGTGGTGGTGTTTTAGTTGTGGTAGAGTGTTTTAGTTATGGTAAAGTGTTTTAGTTGTGGTAGAGTGTTTTAGTTGTGGTGGGGTTTTAGTTGTGGTAGAGTGTTTTAGTTGTGGTAGAGTGTTTTAGTTGTGGTAGTGTTTTAGTGTTGGTAGTGTTTTAGTTGTGGTAGAAGGTTTTAGTTGTGATACTGTTTTAGTTATGGTAGTGTTTTAGTTATGGTAGTGTTTTAGTTGTGGTAGAGTGTTTTAGTTATGGTAAAGTGTTTTAGTTGTAGGAGAGTGTTTTAGTTGTGGTAGTGTTTTAGTTGTGGTAGTGTTTTAGTTGTGGTAGTGTTTTAGTTGTGGTAGAAGGTTTTAGTTGTGATACTGTTTTAGTTATGGTAGTGTTTTAGTTATGGTAGTGTTTTAGTTGTGGTGGTGTTTTAGTTATGGTAGTGTTTTAGTTGTGGTAGTGTTTTAGTTGTGGTAGTGTTTTAGTTGAGGTAGTGTTTTAGTTATGGTAGTTTTTTAGTTGTGGTGGTGTTTTAGTTGTGGTGGTGTTTTAGTTGTGGTAGAGTGTTTTAGTTATGGTAAAGTGTTTTAGTTGTGGTAGAGTGTTTTAGTTGTGGTAGTGTTTTAGTTGTGGTAGAGTGTTTTAGTTGTGGTAGAGTGTTTTAGTTGTGGTAGAGTGTTTTAGTTGTGGTAGAGTGTTTTAGTTGTGGTAGAGTGTTTTAGTTGTGGTAGTGTTTTAGTTGTGGTAGTGTTTTAGTTGTGGTAGAGTGTTTTAGTTGTGGTAGAGTGTTTTAGTTGTGGTAGAGTGTTTTAGTTGTGGTAGAGTGTTTTAGTTGTGGTAGAGTGTTTTAGTTGTGGTAGAGTGTTTTAGTTGTGGTAGTGTTTTAGTTGTGGTAAAAGGTTTTAGTTGCGGTAGTGTTTTAGTTGTGGTAGTGTTTTAGTTGTGGTAGAGTGTTTTAGTTGTGGTGGTGTTTTAGTTGTGGTAGAGTGTTTTAGTTGTGGTGGTGTTTTAGTTGTGGTAGTGTTTTAGTTGTGGTGGTGTTTTAGTTGTGGTAGTGTTTTAGTTGTGGTGGTGTTTTAGTTGTTGTGGTGTTTTAGTTGTGGTGGTGTTTTAGTTGTGGTAGTGTTTTAGTTGTGGTAGTGTTTTAGTTATGGTAGTGTTTTAGTTGTAGTAGAGTGTTTTAGTTGTGGTAGTGTTTTAGTTGTGGTAGTGTTTTAGTTGCGGTAGTGTTTTAGTTATGGTAGTGTTTTAGTTGTGGTAGTGTTTTAGTTGTGGTGGTGTTTTAGTTGTGGTAGTGTTTTAGTTGTGGTGGTGTTTTAGTTGTTGTGGTGTTTTAGTTGTGGTTGTGTTTTAGTTATGGTAGTGTTTTAGTTGTAGTAGAGTGTTTTAGTTGTGGTAGAGTGTTTTAGTTGTGGTAGTGTTTTAGTTGTGGTAGTGTTTTAGTTTGGTGGTGTTTTAGTTGTGGTAGTGTTTTAGTTGTGGTGGTGTTTTAGTTGTGGTATTGTTTTAGTTTTGGTGGTGTTTTAGTTGTGGTGGTGTTTTAGTTATGGTAGTGTTTTAGTTGTGGTGGTGTTTTAGTTGTGGTGGTGTTTTAGTTGTGGTAGAGTGTTTTAGTTTTGGTAGTGTTTTAGTTGTGGTAGTGTTTTAGTTGTGGTAGAGTGTTTTAGTTGTGGTGGTGTTTTAGTTATGGTGGTGTTTTAGTTGTGGTAGAGTGTTTTAGTTGTGGTGGTGTTTTAGTTATGGTGGTGTTTTAGTTGTGGTAGTGTTTTAGTTGTAGTAGAGTGTTTTAGTTGTGGTGGTGTTTTAGTTGTGGTGGTGTTTTAGTTATGGTAGTGTTTTAGTTGTGGTGGTGTTTTAGTTGTGGTAGAGTGTTTTAGTTGTGGTGGTGTTTTAGTTGTGGTAGAAGGTTTTAGTTGTGGTAGAATGTTTTAGTTATGGTAAAGTGTTTTAGTTGTAGTAGAGTGTTTTAGTTATGGTAAAGTGTTTTAGTTGTGGTAGAGTGTTTTAGTTGTGGTGGTGTTTTAGTTGTGGTAGAGTGTTTTAGTTTTTGGTAAAGTGTTTTAGTTGTGGTAGAGTGTTTTAGTTGTGGTGGGGTTTTAGTTGTGGTAGAGTGTTTTAGTTGTGGTAGAGTGTTTTAGTTGTGGTAGTGTTTTAGTGTTGGTAGTGTTTTAGTTGTGGTAGAAGGTTTTAGTTGTGATACTGTTTTAGTTATGGTAGTGTTTTAGTTATGGTAGTGTTTTAGTTGTGGTAGAGTGTTTTAGTTATGGTAAAGTGTTTTAGTTGTAGGAGAGTGTTTTAGTTGTGGTAGTGTTTTAGTTGTGGTAGTGTTTTAGTTGTGGTAGTGTTTTAGTTGTGGTAGAAGGTTTTAGTTGTGATACTGTTTTAGTTATGGTAGTGTTTTAGTTATGGTAGTGTTTTAGTTGTGGTGGTGTTTTAGTTATGGTAGTGTTTTAGTTGTGGTAGTGTTTTAGTTGAGGTAGTGTTTTAGTTATGGTAGTTTTTTAGTTGTGGTGGTGTTTTAGTTGTGGTGGTGTTTTAGTTGTGGTAGAGTGTTTTAGTTATGGTAAAGTGTTTTAGTTGTGGTAGAGTGTTTTAGTTGTGGTAGTGTTTTAGTTGTGGTAGAGTGTTTTAGTTGTGGTAGAGTGTTTTAGTTGTGGTAGAGTGTTTTAGTTGTGGTAGAGTGTTTTAGTTGTGGTAGAGTGTTTTAGTTGTGGTAGTGTTTTAGTTGTGGTAGTGTTTTAGTTGTGGTAGAGTGTTTTAGTTGTGGTAGAGTGTTTTAGTTGTGGTAGAGTGTTTTAGTTGTGGTAGAGTGTTTTAGTTGTGGTAGAGTGTTTTAGTTGTGGTAGAGTGTTTTAGTTGTGGTAGTGTTTTAGTTGTGGTAAAAGGTTTTAGTTGCGGTAGTGTTTTAGTTGTGGTAGTGTTTTAGTTGTGGTAGAGTGTTTTAGTTGTGGTGGTGTGTTAGTTGTGGTAGAGTGTTTTAGTTGTGGTGGTGTTTTAGTTGTGGTAGTGTTTTAGTTGTGGTGGTGTTTTAGTTGTGGTAGTGTTTTAGTTGTGGTGGTGTTTTAGTTGTTGTGGTGTTTTAGTTGTGGTGGTGTTTTAGTTCTGGTAGTGTTTTAGTTGTGGTAGTGTTTTAGTTATGGTAGTGTTTTAGTTGTAGTAGAGTGTTTTAGTTGTGGTAGTGTTTTAGTTGTGGTAGTGTTTTAGTTGCGGTAGTGTTTTAGTTATGGTAGTGTTTTAGTTGTGGTAGTGTTTTAGTTGTGGTGGTGTTTTAGTTGTGGTAGTGTTTTAGTTGTGGTGGTGTTTTAGTTGTTGTGGTGTTTTAGTTGTGGTTGTGTTTTAGTTATGGTAGTGTTTTAGTTGTAGTAGAGTGTTTTTAGTTGTGGTAGAGTGTTTTAGTTGTGGTAGTGTTTTAGTTGTGGTAGTGTTTTAGTTTGGTGGTGTTTTAGTTGTGGTAGTGTTTTAGTTGTGGTGGTGTTTTAGTTGTGGTATTGTTTTAGTTGTGGTGGTGTTTTAGTTGTGGTGGTGTTTTAGTTATGGTAGTGTTTTAGTTGTGGTGGTGTTTTAGTTGTGGTGGTGTTTTAGTTGTGGTAGAGTGTTTTAGTTTTGGTAGTGTTTTAGTTGTGGTAGTGTTTTAGTTGTGGTAGAGTGTTTTAGTTGTGGTGGTGTTTTAGTTATGGTGGTGTTTTAGTTGTGGTAGAGTGTTTTAGTTGTGGTGGTGTTTTAGTTATGGTGGTGTTTTAGTTGTGGTAGTGTTTTAGTTGTAGTAGAGTGTTTTAGTTTTGGTGGTGTTTTAGTTGTGGTGGTGTTTTAGTTATGGTAGTGTTTTAGTTGTGGTGGTGTTTTAGTTGTGGTAGAGTGTTTTAGTTGTGGTGGTGTTTTTAGTTGTGGTAGAAGGTTTTAGTTGTGGTAGAATGTTTTAGTTATGGTAAAGTGTTTTAGTTGTAGTAGAGTGTTTTAGTTATGGTAAAGTGTTTTAGTTGTGGTAGAGTGTTTTAGTTGTGGTGGTGTTTTAGTTGTGGTAGAGTGTTTTAGTTATGGTAAAGTGTTTTAGTTGTGGTAGAGTGTTTTAGTTGTGGTGGGGTTTTAGTTGTGGTAGAGTGTTTTAGTTGTGGTAGAGTGTTTTAGTTGTGGTAGTGTTTTAGTGTTGGTAGTGTTTTAGTTGTGGTAGAAGGTTTTAGTTGTGATACTGTTTTAGTTATGGTAGTGTTTTAGTTATGGTAGTGTTTTAGTTGTGGTAGAGTTTTTTAGTTATGGTAGTGTTTTAGTTGTAGGAGAGTGTTTTAGTTGTGGTAGTGTTTTAGTTGTGGTAGTGTTTTAGTTGTGGTAGAAGGTTTTAGTTGTGATACTGTTTTAGTTATGGTAGTGTTTTAGTTATGGTAGTGTTTTAGTTGTGGTGGTGTTTTAGTTATGGTAGTGTTTTAGTTGTGGTAGTGTTTTAGTTGTGGTAGTGTTTTAGTTGAGGTAGTGTTTTAGTTATGGTAGTTTTTTAGTTGTGGTGGTGTTTTAGTTGTGGTGGTGTTTTAGTTGTGGTAGAGTGTTTTAGTTATGGTAAAGTGTTTTAGTTGTAGGAGAGTGTTTTAGTTGTGGTAGTGTTTTAGTTGTGGTAGTGTTTTAGTTGTGGTAGTGTTTTAGTTGCGGTAGTGTTTTAGTTATGGTAGTGTTTTAGTTGTGGTAGTGTTTTAGTTGTGGTGGTGTTTTAGTTGTGGTAGTGTTTTAGTTGTGGTGGTGTTTTAGTTGTGGTGGTGTTTTAGTTGTGGTGGTGTTTTAGTTATGGTAGTGTTTTAGTTGTGGTAGAGTGTTTTAGTTGTGGTAGTGTTTTAGTTGTGGTAGAGTGTTTTAGTTGTGGTAGAGTGTTTTAGTTGTGGTAGAGTGTTTTAGTTGTGGTAGAGTGTTTTAGTTGTGGTAGAGTGTTTTAGTTGTGGTAGTGTTTTAGTTGTGGTAGTGTTTTAGTTGTGGTAGAGTGTTTTAGTTGTGGTAGAGTGTTTTAGTTGTGGTAGAGTGTTTTAGTTGTGGTAGAGTGTTTTAGTTGTGGTAGAGTGTTTTAGTTATGGTAGAGTGTTTTAGTTGTGGTAGAGTGTTTTAGTTGTGGTAGAGTGTTTTAGTTATGGTAGAGTGTTTTAGTTGTGGTAGAGTGTTTTAGTTGTGGTAGAGTGTTTTAGTTGTGGTAGAGTGTTTTAGTTGTGGTAGAGTGTTTTAGTTGTGGTAGAGTGTTTTAGTTGTGGTGGTGTTTTAGTTGTGGTAGAGTGTTTTAGTTATGGTAGAGTGTTTTAGTTGTGGTAGAGTGTTTTAGTTGTGGTAGAGTGTTTTAGTTGTGGTAGAGTGTTTTAGTTGTGGTAGAGTGTTTTAGTTGTGGTAGTGTTTTAGTTGTGGTAGAGTGTTTTAGTTGTGGTAGTGTTTTAGTTGTGGTAGTGTTTTAGTTGTGGTAGTGTTTTAGTTGTGGTAGAGTGTTTTAGTTGTGGTAGAGTGTTTTAGTTGTGGTATAGTGTTTTAGTTGTGGTAGAGTGTTTTAGTGCACCATTACATGAAATGACGGGCACATGTTTTCAGTCTGTGTGTGTCAACTTGTTTTTTCCCTTCAGTGCACCCCCTGTGTGTGAGTACCCAGTGAGTCACTATCTGAGAGGACTCATTCACTACTGAATGTCAGCATGTGTCAGCGTGTCGTGTGTGTGTGTCAACGTATGTGTGTGTGTGTGTCAACGTGTGTGTGTGAGTGTGAGAGAGTGTGTGTGTGTCAGCGCTCAGCCCCTTTAGAGGGGCCCCTTCAATGAGAACCAGGCATGGTTCTACGCTGAGCCCTCTCTATCCCTGATTAACATTCCTCAGCCTGCTGGTCCCACCTGCTTCCTCTCCCCCCTAACCCCCAGCCTGCTGGTCCCACCTGTTTCCTCTCCCCCCTAACCCCCAGCCTGCTGGTCCCACCTGCTTCCTCACCCCCTAACCCCCAGCCTGCTGGTCCCACCTGCTTCCTCACCCCCTAACCCCCAGCCTGCTGGTCCCACCTGCTTCCTCTCCCCCTAACCCCCAGCCTGCTGGTCCCACCTGTTTCCTCTCCCCCCTAACCCCCAGCCTGCTGGTCCCACCTGTTTCCTCTCCCCCCTAACCCCCAGCCTGCTCGTCCCACCTTCTTCCTCTCCCCCCAAACCCCAGCCTGCTGGTCCCACCTGCTTCCTCTCCCCCTAACCCCCAGCCTGCTGGTCCCACCTGCTTCCTCTCCCCCCTACCCCCCAGCCTGCTGGTCCCACCTGCTTCCTCTCCCCCCAAACCCCAGCCTGCTGGTCCCACCTGCTTCCTCTCCCCCCCAAACCCCCAGCCTGCTGGTTCCATCTGATCTCACCCAGATACACTGACCCTCAGATCAACAACACACATCATTAACACACACACACACACACACCTCCACACACATATCCACATATATCCACACACCCACACACACCCACACCCACCCACACACACATCAACCCTCATCCACAAATTAATTAACATATCTACACACATCCACCCTCCATGTCCTCTATCAATATCTACACACAGATCACATAGCTGTCTGGAATCTTGAAGCCTAACTCTAACTTAATCCTAACCTGAACTAAATCTGACCTTCCCCGCATCCTACCACAGTTCAGACAATAGATTCTGTTGTGCTGTAACCCTACCTTACTGTGCATTTTACTGTGCACTAGAGTCAGGGTTCTGGGTTTGAATGACGTCTGGAGTTCCCTTTTCACACCTCGGCTAGACCCAATTCTGTCGCTCCCTTGTTTTGTAACCAAGGTGTTGGAACAGAGGAGCACCAGTCCCAACTCTCTGATCCCAATTAAAGTACACCTAAACAATATGACATGCATACCCGTGCTGCTTCTATCAACAAATAAGCATTTCTAAAGTCTGCTAATTAATTTCACCCCTAATTTTGGGTTTCTCTGTTTTCTCCTCCAGGTCTGAACAGAACCAGTACCTTTTCCTGTGAGGCACACAACCGTAAAGGAGTGGCTACATCAGGCTCTGGGACCATCACAGTCCTGCCATCCAAGCCCCAGAGAGTCAGGGCTGTAGAAGTCACCAACTCTAGCCTGCTCCTCTCCTGGCAACCTGGCTTTGGAGGAGTCTATCCCATAACCCACTGCACCATACAGGTAATTACCCATAACCAACTGCACCATACAGGTAACTGCCCATAACCCATTGCACCATACAGGTAATTACCCTTAACCCACTGCACCATACAGGTAACTACCCATAACCCACTGCACCATACAGGTAATTACCCATAACCCACTGCACCATACAGGTAACTACCCATAACCCACTGCACCATACAGGTAACTACCCATAACCCACTGCACCATACAGGTAACTACCCATAACCCACTGCACCATACAGGTAACTACCCATAACCCACTGCACCATACAGGTAATTACCCATAACCCATTGCACCATACAGGTAATTACCCATAACCCACTGCACCATACAGGTAACTACCCATAACCCACTGCACCATACAGGTAATTACCCATAACCCACTGCACCATACAGGTAACTACCCATAACCCACTGCACCATACAGGTAACTACCCATAACCCACTGCACCATACAGGTAACTACCCATAACCCACTGCACCATACAGGTAACTACCCATAACCCACTGCACCATATAGGTAACTACCCATAACCCACTGCACCATACAGGTAATTACCCATAACCCACTGCACCATACAGGTAACTACCCATAACCCACTGCACCATACAGGTAACTACCCATAACCCACTGCACCATACAGGTAATTACCCATAACCCACTGCACCATACAGGTAACTACCCATAACCCACTGCACCATACAGGTAACTACCCATAACCCACTGCACCATACAGGTAATTACCCATAACCCACTGCACCATACAGGTAAGACGGGACAGGGAAATACCATTCTGCAGAAATATGAAAAATGTAAACGTTGAAAAAATAAGTAACCAGTGTAACGTTTACTTTTGAATTGAAACACTACACTTTGCAGTGCGGTTGACAAAACTGTGCCGAGTGCAGATTTGCCTTTAGTGTTTGAGCTCCCGGTCAATAAACACATCAGTCTGCTAATCTGTAGTCTGTCTGTATTCCTAATGTAGTCTGTCAATAGTCTGTCAGTCGTCTGTCTGTATTCCTAATGTAGTCTGTCAATAGTCTGTCAGTAGTCTGTCTGTATTCCTAATGTAGTCTGTCAATAGTCTGTCAGTAGTCTGTCTGTATTCCCAATGTAGTCTGTCAATAGTCTGTCAGTAGTCTGTCTGTATTCCTAATGTAGTCTGTCAATAGTCTGTCAGTCGTCTGTCTGTATTCCTAATGTAGTCTGTCAATAGTCTGTCAGTAGTCTGTCTGTATTCCTAATGTAGTCTGTCAATAGTCTGTCAGTCGTCTCTCTGTATTCCTAATGTAGTCTGTCAATAGTCTGTCAGTAGTTTGTCTGTAGTCTGTCTGTAGTCTGTCAGTCGTCTGTCTGTAGACTGTCAATGATCTGTCAGTATTCTGTCTGTAGTCCCCTGTAGCTCAGTTGGTAGAGCATGGCACTTGCAACGCCAGGGTTGTGGGTTTGTTTCCCACGGGGGGCCAGTATGAAAAATGTATGCACTCACTAACTGTAAGTCGCTCTGGATAAGAGCGTCTGCTAAATGACTAAAATGTAGTCAGTCTGTAGTTTGTTAGTAGTCTGTCTGTAGTCTGTCCGTGATCTGTCAACAGTCTGTCTGTAGTCTGTCTGTCAGCAGTCTGATTGTAGTCTGTCTGTAGTTTTTCAGTAGTCTGTATGTAGTCTGTCAGTAGACTGTCAGTAGACGTCTGAGTCCTGGTGACCATGGCCTTGTTCAACTGATTTCAGAGAGAAAAGAGCTTCGCTTTTTCCCCTCTGACTCAACTTCCAACTCCCTGCCTCCCTCCCTCCCTCCCTCCCTCCCTCCCTCCCTCCCTCCCTCCCTCCCTCCCTCCCTCCCTCCCTCCATTCCGTCATGTAGCAGTGGTATCAGATTTCACTGGGAAAGTGGCCTCCTGGACTAATTTCCGTGTAGCCTCCCTCCCTCCCTCCCTCCCTCCCTCCCTACCGCCCTCCCTCTTTCACTCTGACTCTCCCTCCCTCCCTCCCTCCCTCCCTCCCTCCCTCCCTCCTCCCTCCCTCCCTCTTTCACTCTGACTCTCCCTCCCTCCCTTCCTCCCTCCCCCTGCTCAAAGGCCATTATAGTGGAGGACCATTCTCTCCTGTTGCAGTAGAGAGAGTAGAGAGCAGAACAGAACGGAGCACCACCCCTAAACGTCTGGTTCTAATAAAGCCACTCCTGCTGCACCCCTCTGCCTGCACCTCATGCTGCTGATCTACCCCTCTACCCCCACCTCCAGCCCTGTATCCCACATGGGCTTACAGCCAAGGGGGCCGGCTACGGAGGAAGGGGGGAGAAATATGAATTTAACAGTTTGTTTTGCGGAGAAGAGAAACATGAAAAAGCTACAGTACCTGAGGAATGAAATATATTATTGTAGTAGGAATGGAGAGAGAGAGAGAGAGAGAGAGACAGAGAGAGAGAGAGAGAGAGAGAGAGAGAGAGAGAGAGAGAGAGAGAGAGAGAGAGAGAGAGAGAGAGAGAGAGAGAGAGAGAGAGAGAGACAGAGACAGAGACAGAGACAGAGAGAGAGACAGAGACAGAGACAGAGACAGAGACAGAGACAGAGACAGAGACAGAGACAGAGACAGAGACAGAGACAGAGACAGAGACAGAGACAGAGACAGAGACAGAGAGAGAGAGAGAGAGAGAGAGAGAGACAGAGAGAGAGAGAGAAAAAAAACCGGATTGGAATAGATACAAAAAGAAGAAAGTAGACCAGAGCCAGCCAGAGGAAAGAGACCAGAGGAAACAGGGCAGCAGGCCGGGGTGGGGTGAATGTGAAGGTGAGCAATGTTCAGGGAATGATCCAGCTATAACAGCCCCAGCGCTAGAAGTGTGACTCAGGAGTGAGTTGTTCATTAGATTAACCAGCTTGTTTACAGGACAAATTCTGGTTCAGTGAGTCAGGCATGACTCCTCACTCACACACACACACACACACACACACACACACACACACACACACACACACACACACACACACACACACACACACACACACACACACACACACTCACACACTCTCAGTTGAGTTCCACTGTCTAAATAAAGGCCTTAACACCACCTGTCCACTGTCCATCTATCCATTCATACTGGTTCTCCATTCACACATCTGCCTGCCTGCTCAAACTATGCTCATGTTCATCCCCCTCTCCTCTCCTCAATTTGTGTTAGTGTTATTAGTAGAGGAACCACCAAGCCCACCCTGTAGCCTTCAGCCCCTCACCACAACACCACACAACACCACCACAACACACCACAACACCACACAACACCACCACAACACAACACACCACAACACACCACAACACACCACACAACACCACCACAACACACCACAACACACCACAACACAACACACCACACCACAACATACCACACCACACCATACCACACCATACCACACCACACCACACCACACCACAACACACCACAACATACCAAACCACACCACACCACACCACCACACCACAACACACCACCACACCACACCACACCACAACACACCACCACACCACACCACCACACCACAACACACCACCACACCACACCACAACACAACACACCACAACACAACACAACACACCACACCACACCACAACACACCACACCACACCACAACACACCACACCACCACACCACCACACCACCACACCACCACACCACCACACCACCACAACACAACACCACCACACCACAACACACCACAACACACCACCACACCACACCACCACACCACAACACACCACCACACCACACCACAACACACCACACCACAACACAACACAACACACCACACCACACCACAACACACCACACCACCACACCACCACACCACCACACCACCACACCACCACAACACAACACCACCACACCACAACACAACACCACCCCCAAAAGAGAACAACACCCCAATAATCCAGACTGGCTGTACCATGTGATTTAGATCTTAACGCCACTAACTCTCTTCTCTCGTCTCCTGCTGTACCATGTGATTTAGATCTTAACGCCACTAACTCTCCTCTCTCGTCTCCTGCTGTACCATGTGATTCTTAACGCCACTAACTCTCTTCTCTCGTCTCCTGCTGTACCATGTGATTCTTAACGCCACTAACTCTCTTCTCTCGTCTCCTGCTGTACCATGTGATTCTTAACGCCACTAACTCTCTTCTCTCGTCTCCTGCTGTACCATGTGATTCTTAACGCCACTAACTCTCTTCTCTCGTCTCCTGCTGTACCATGTGATTTAGATCTTAACGCCACTAACTCTCTTCTCTCGTTTCCTGCTGTACCATGTGATTTAGATCTTAACGCCACTAACTCTCTTCTCTCGTCTCCTGCTGTACCATGTGATTTAGATCTTAACGCCACTAACTCTCTTCTCTCGTCTCCTGCTGTACCATGTGATTTAGATCTTAACGCCACTAACTCTCTTCTCTCGTCTCCTGCTGTACCATGTGATTTAGATCTTAACGCCACTAACTCTCTTCTCTCGTCTCCTGCTGTACCATGTGATTTAGATCTTAACGCCACTAACTCTCTTCTCTCGTCTCCTGCTGTACCATGTGATTTAGATCTTAACGCCACTAACTCTCTTCTCTCGTCTCCTGCTGTACCATGTGATTTAGATCTTAACGCCACTAACTCTCTTCTCTCGTCTCCTGCTGTACCATGTGATTTAGATCTTAACGCCACTAACTCTCTTCTCTCGTCTCCTGCTGTACCATGTGATTTAGATCTTAACGCCACTAACTCTCTTCTCTCGTCTCCTGCTGTACCATGTGATTTAGATCTTAACGCCACTAACTCTCTTCTCTCGTCTCCTGCTGTACCATGTGATTTAGATCTTCGCCACTAACTCTCTTCTCTCGTCTCCTGCTGTACCATGTGATTTAGATCTTAACGCCACTAACTCTCTTCTCTCGTCTCCTGCTGTACCATGTGATTTAGATCTTAACGCCACTAACTCTCTTCTCTCGTCTCCTGCTGTACCATGTGATTTAGATCTTAACGCCACTAACTCTCTTCTCTCGTCTCCTGCTGTACCATGTGATTTAGATCTTAACGCCACTAACTCTCTTCTCTCGTCTCCTGCTGTACCATGTGATTTAGATCTTAACGCCACTAACTCTCTTCTCTCGTCTCCTGCTGTACCATGTGATTTAGATCTTAACGCCACTAACTCTCTTCTCTCGTCTCCTGCTGTACCATGTGATTCTTAACGCCACTAACTCTCTTCTCTCGTCTCCTGCTGTACCATGTGATTCTTAACGCCACTAACTCTCTTCTCTCGTCTCCTGCTGTACCATGTGATTCTTAACGCCACTAACTCCCTTCTCTCGTCTCCCTGCTGTACCATGTGATTCTTAACGCCACTAACTCTCTTCTCTCGTCTCCTGCTGTACCATGTGATTCTTAACGCCACTAACTCTCTTCTCTCGTCTCCTGCTGTACCATGTGATTCTTAACGCCACTAACTCTCTTCTCTCGTCTCCTGCTGTACCATGTGATTTAGATCTTAACGCCACTAACTCTCTTCTCTCCGTCTCCTGCTGTACCATGTGATTTAGATCTTAACGCCACTAACTCTCTTCTCTCGTCTCCTGCTGTACCATGTGATTTAGATCTTAACGCCACTAACTCTCTTCTCTCGTCTCCTGCTGTACCATGTGATTTAGATCTTAACGCCACTAACTCTCTTCTCTCGTCTCCTGCTGTACCATGTGATTTAGATCTTAACGCCACTAACTCTCTTCTCTCGTCTCCTGCTGTACCATGTGATTTAGATCTTAACGCCACTAACTCTCTTCTCTCGTCTCCTGCTGTACCATGTGATTCTTAACGCCACTAACTCTCTTCTCTCGTCTCCTGCTGTACCATGTGATTCTTAACGCCACTAACTCTCTTCTCTCGTCTCCTGCTGTACCATGTGATTCTTAACGCCACTAACTCTCTTCTCTCGTCTCCTGCTGTACCATGTGATTCTTAACGCCACTAACTCTCTTCTCTCGTCTCCTGCTGTACCATGTGATTCTTAACGCCACTAACTCTCTTCTCTCGTCTCCTGCTGTACCATGGATTTAGATCTCACGCCACTAACTCTCTTCTCTCCGTCTCCTGCTGTACCATGTGATTCTTAACGCCACTAACTCTCTTCTCTCGTCTCCTGCTGTACCATGTGATTCTTAACGCCACTAACTCTCTTCTCTCGTCTCCTGCTGTACCATGTGATTTAGATCTTAACGCCACTAACTCTCTTCTCTCGTCTCCTGCTGTACCATGTGATTCTTAACGCCACTAACTCTCTTCTCTCGTCTCCTGCTGTACCATGTGATTTAGATTTTAACGCCACTAACTCTCTTCTCTCGTCTCCTGCTGTACCATGTGATTTAGATCTTAACGCCACTAACTCTCTTCTCTCATCTCCTGCTGTACCATGTGATTCTTAACGCCACTAACTCTCTTCTCTCGTCTCCTGCTGTACCATGTGATTTAGATCTTAACGCCACTAACTCTCTTCTCTCGTCTCCTGCTGTGTGGTCCTGCGTTAACAGTGTTTACTGGAGGATCTGTGTCGAGGCAGCATGTTAATGTTCTCTCTGTGAAGTTGAACGAGACCAGTCAGCATTTCTGAAGCAGCTCACTGTCTGGCTCTCAGCCCAACCGGTAAAGAAGAGTTAGGGGGGGGGGGGGTTGAAGAAGTTGCTAGACGTTTACAGGCTAATTATAGCACACACACACACACACACACACACACACACACACACACACACACACACACACACACACACAGACACAGACACACATAGAGTCACACAGCACCAATGCACACATACACAGCTGCTAACCAATGAGGAAAAACGTGAGGTGAAAGATAGGGTTAAGGGTCATGGTGAAAGATGTTCTCTGGTGATGTGAAGAGGAAGTGTGACAGATGACTTCCCTTTAAGGAGAAACTGAAACTCTCTTCTTGTTTCTATACTATACTGATGAGGGAAACTGATCAGCAAATTCAATATCTTTACAATCTATATTATACTGATGAGGGAAACTGACCACCAAATTCAAAATCTTTACAATCTATATTATACTGATGAGGGAAACTGCATTCTTTGGACCAGAAACTGTATCTATCCTATCTTGTATATGTTATTTAAGCGAATGGATAACATGTGTTAAGTTTCAACTGATACCCAGTTCTGTTTTTCATTAGAGATGCATAGAGTCTAATATTATTCTTTACACAACACAGATTCTTACGTGGTTCTGTGGTTGTATCAACGTTATAGCATTGCTATCTCACCATCCTATGTCATATATACAGACACTAACCTAGCCTGTCTGCCTCTCTATGCCCTAGGCCAAGCGTTCAGGAGAGGACTCTCAGGTTATTACGTTGTTGTAACGTCATCGAAACGTTGTTTGTCCCTTCTTTAGGTCAAGAGTTCAGGAGAGGACGTCGGTGTCGGCGGTGTGGATCGCAACCAGAATGTGGACGTCCCACCAGCCAGTCACCTGATCAGGGATCTGGAGCCCCATAGCGGGTACGCAGTGAGGCTGGCCTGCCACACGACCCAGGGCGCGTCAGACTGGACACGCTGGGCCACACTACGCACCGCAGAAGGAGGTAGGACCACTCCCCTCCCTTCTTCCAGCACCACATCTTCATTGCTTGTGACTCTTCTGAATGTGGGTCATTCCGGAGTCCTCCTTGCTATAAATAAATAAATAAATTGGTCATTTCGGTTACTGGCACAACGCTCTTAACCACTAAGCTACCTGCCGGCCTTAGCTAGCGGGAGCGATACCGGTGGACAGTTTTATTCACTCCCGCCTGCCGAACACCTGCCCTCACCGTCGTTAACAAAACTGCAGGAAAACAGTGGCAAACAGGTGGGGGCGAAGGACACTGTCTACCGGTCGCCCCCCCCCCATTAGCATAGCAGTTGGGAGGCTGGGGGCGACACCATGTGCTAGCTAACTTGTTTAGCGAAACCGTGTTCTAGCTTGCTAGTTAGCTTGCTAGTTAGCTCGCAGACGGTGTCGCCCCTGCCTTCAGACCTTGCTGTGTGCCGGAGAAAACCGTGCCCGACAGGCGGTGGGCGAAGGACACTGTCTATCTGGGTACGGCTAGCTAGCTAGCGTTGTCGCCCCACCCCCGCACCTTCTTCTGTGGGGTTTATTTGCGGCTGTAGCATCCGACGTTATTGTGCATTAACGCCACCTACTGTAGTGGAGCGCTCCCACATGTCCTAGCTTAATACTGGACCCATAGAAGTATAAATGATGCAGGAATGCCCACAAGCAGGAACGCCCAGAATTGCAGACGCAATTGCACCCTTCTCGGACCCAAGTCCAAACCTCCTGCTCCTGCATGCTGTTGCTGTCTTACTGGTCTGTGAAACAGTGTAACATGCCAGCTTTAAAACTAATGTGGATGGTCTCATCTTTTATCCGTTCCTGATATTGTAGAGGTTGTGTCTCAGCCATCACTTTACTCTAGGCTGGGACATTTTCTCTCTCTCTCTCTCTCTCTCTCTCTCTCTCTCTCTCTCCTCGCTCTCTCTCTCTTGCTCTCTCTCGCTCTCTCTCTCTCCCTCTCTCACCCCCCACTCTCTCCTCTCTCACCACCCTCTCTCCTCTCTCTCTCACCCCCCTCTCTCTCTCTCTCTCTCTCTCTCTCTCTCTCTCCTCTCTCACCCCCCTCTCTCTCCTCTCTCTCACCCCCCTCTCTCTCTCTCTCTCTCTCTCTCTCTCTCTCCTCTCTCTCTCACCCCCCTCTCTCTCCCTCTCTCTCACCCCCCCTCTCTCTCTCTCTCTCTCTCGCTCTCTCTCTCTCCTCCCCCTCTCTCTCTCTCTCTCTCTCTCTCCTCTCTCTCACCCCCTCTCTCTCCTCTCTCTCACCCCCCCTCTCTCTCTCTCTCTCTCGCTCTCTCTCTCTCTCCTCTCTCTCACCCCCTCTCTCTCTCTCTCTCTCTCTCTCTCTCCCCCTCTCTCTCTCTCTCTCTCTCTCCCTCTCCTCTCTCTCACCCCCTCTCTCCTCTCTCTCACCCCCTCTCTCTCTCTCTCTCTCTCTCTCTCTCTCTCTCTCTCTCTCTCTCTCTCTCTCTCTCACCCTCTCTCTCTCACCCTCTCTCTCTCCCCCTCTCTCTCTCTCTCTCTCTCTCTCTCACCCCCCTCTCCTCTCTCACCCCCCCTCTCTCTCTCTCTCTCTCACACCCCTCTCTCTCACCCCCCCTCTCTCTCAACTCTGCCTGGCTGGTCAGGGCCGCTATGTTTATCAGGGCATAGAGAGGCCCAAGTCGTGGAAAATAGGGTGTGTGTGTGTCAGGTTACAGCAGAGAGACTGAAGTGCTCACCCAACCCTATGCCCCCTGTGTTTACTGACAATGACAATGACAAGACAGACACTGCACCTCCCTGAGTTTATAACAGTGGATTACAATATAAACTGTGGAGGGAGAGAGGGGAGAAATAGGAGGGGAGGAGGATGTGGAGAGAGAGAGAGAGAGAGAGAGTGCTGTTCCTACTGTGTTGGAGTTGGAGAGGGTTTTTCCATGCCAGCTTATGCTGTCTGCATCCAGGGGGTGAAGGAATGAAGGGAGTAAATAAATAATAATACATGGATATTAAGGTACATTAAGCAGATAGATATGGCATGAGAGAAATGGAGGGGTTTTCCATGGTGAAGTTGCTTACAGTAAAGCAGCATTTCATAATGACATTTCTGATAAACAACCCAGGGAGGAAGAAGTGAGGGGAGATGAGGGGGAGGAATGGAGAAGAGAGAAGGATTGGAGAAGAGAGAAGTGGGTTTTGAGGCAGAGGAAAATAACATTTCCCCCTTTTCTAAATACTTTTGCCGTTCTTTAATTGTTCTCAGTTGTAATCTTCTTTGGAAATAGAAATATGCTAGGTTTGACTCTCTGTCTCTCCCCATGTGATGTGACGTGAAAGAACATCTCTGCTCTGAGATGGACAATATTGTTGGTGTTTTGTCAGGTCACTCTGCATTTGTCTCTTCCAGAGTGAATATGAGTCATAGGAGAGAGAGTGAGAGGAGGACAGAAAGAGAGAGAGAGCGAGGAAGAGAGAGAACGAGAGAGAGAGAAGAGAGAGAGATTGAGAGAGACAGCTGAGAGTTTCCATGTCTGTGTGTCTCAGAGGGATAGAGTCTCAGGAGGCTGGTTGGCCAAACTACAGTCTCTCGGATTCCTCTTCCTTAATCACTGTCTCATTCACTACGTACGTGTGTGTGTATGTGTGTGTTTGTGTGTGTGTTGCTTTGACCAGTGTTTATCTGACAATAACATCCTTCCTGTGACATTGTAATCTCTATTGTCACACTTTCTCCCTGCTCTTCTCTACTCCCTTCATTTCAAGGCTTTTCAACAATAGCCTTGACTGACCTCTCCTCTCCTCTCCTCTCCTCTCCTCTCCTCTCCTCTCCTCTCCTCTCCTCTCCTCTCCTCTCCCTTCCCTCTCTTCTCTACTCTTCTCTGTTCCTAAACCACTGAGGAATACATCTCCAAAAGAGCAGGACTCGTTCGTTCTCTCATTCCCTTCTTTCATGCAACTCCCCTCCTCCTTCCTCAGTGGTCCCCTTTTCCCAACCCCAGATGACCTGTGACTTCATGGGGATGAAATACAGCCAAGCACTGTGGGAAAATGTTGAGAGAGAGAGAGAGAGAGAGAGGGGGGGGTTCAGCCTGAGAGAGAGAGAGAGAGAGAGAGAGAGAGAGAGAGAGAGAGAGAGAGAGAGAGAGAGAGAGAGAGAGAGAGAGAGAGAGAGATTTTGCTTTTTCCCAAAGCCCCACTTTGTCCCCCAGGGATAGCAGAGAAAGATAGAGGGAACTACAGGGTAAAGGTGAGAGAGAGGAAGAGAGAGAGAGAGAGAGAGAGAGAGAGAGAGAGAGAGAGAGAGAGGAAGAGAGAGAGAGAGAGAGATACCATATGCCATGCCTCCAATCCCAAAGCAACAGTTGGATTTGACATTATTCTTTAAATGGATTTTCATAGAGAACATCTAGAGAAAGATGTCTTAACCAGTAAACTATGTGACTAAAACACGTTGCGTTCTTCCCTTTATATATTTTAGGATATTTACACACGTCACTCCTTCATCCGGTTTAATACCGCTGCCTAACTAAAAAAAACAAACACCCATCTCATGACAAGCTAAAGAAAACACTCTGCCCTGCTGTTATTCCGATTCAGAGTGTTTAATAGTCACATGTACAGGGTTAGATGTGTGAAAACCTTACGCTCCGAGCTCCAACATGCAGTTAAATCAAATAATGAAAATGTTAAAAAGTTCACTACATACATCATAACTCTATTGGGGTGGAGGCAGAGACTGTTGAGGGGGGGTGACTATAGGAGGAGCAGCAGGTCCATTGAGGGGGTGGAATAAAAACAATAACAAATTATAATACATAAATCAATAATATACATATTAACAACTGCAACAGTGATGAATGTCGTTGGGGGAGGGGGGGATGGTCTGAGGATAGAAAATATTGACCAGTCTTTCAGTTTTTGCCACGATGCTCCTGTACTGCCCGATGCTCCTGTACTGCCCGATGCTCCTGTACTGCCCGATGCTCCTGTACTGCCCGATGCTTCTGTACTGCCCGATGCTCCTGTACTCCCCGATGCTCCTGTACTGCCCGATGCTCCTGTACTGCCCGATGCTCCTGTACTGCCCGATGCTCCTGTACTGCCCGATGCTCCTGTACTGCCCGATGCTCCTGTACTGCCCGATGCTCCTGTACTGCCCGATGCTCCTGTACTGCCCGCGTCTGAGTGATCGAAGCAGGGGAGAACAGGGCGTGGCTTGGATGGCTGAGGTCCCTGATGATCTTCTTGACCTTCCTGTGACACCTGGTGTTGTAGCTGTCCTGGAGGACAGACCAATGGTGCGTTCGGCTACACGTATCACCCTCTGAAGAGCCTGGCGGTGGAGTTGCCGCACCAGGCTGTGATGCAGCCCGACAGCATGCTCTCGATGGTGTTCCTGTAGAACACTGTGAGGGCCCTCGGGCACAGGCCAGTTTTCTTCAGCATCCTGAGGTTGAAGAGTCGCTGTCGTGCCTTCTTCACCACGGCGTTCATATGGTTAGACCATTTAAGCTTCTCTGAGATGTGTACGCAGAGGAATTTGAAGTTATTGACCGTCTCCACCGTGGCCCCATTGATGAGGATGCTGGCGTGTCCAGCCTGGTTCCTCCTGAAGTCAACAATCAGCTCCTTTGTTTTGCTGACGTTGAGGGGAGAGGTTGTTTACCTGGCACCATGCTGTCAGAGTGTCTACCTCCTCCCTATAGGTTGTCTTGTTGTTGGTAATCATGTCTACTACTGTCATGTCATCAGTGAACTTGATGATGGAGTTGGAACTGTGTGAGGCCATGCAGTAGTGGGCATACAGAGAATACAGGAGGGGACTGAGGACGCACCCTTGTGGGGCCCCCCGTGTTGAGAATCAGTGTGGAGGAGGTAATGTTGCCAGATGTTGATGTACCATGCTGAAAGAGGTTGATGTACCGTGCTGAAAGAGGTTGATGTACCGTGCTGAAAGAGGTTGATGTACCATGCTGAAAGAGGTTGATGTACCATGCTGAAAGAGGTTGATGTACTGTGCTGAAAGAGGTTGATGTACCATGCTGAAAGAGGTTGATGTACCGTGCTGAAAGAGGTTGATGTACTG
This sequence comes from Coregonus clupeaformis, assembly GCF_020615455.1. NCBI lineage: Eukaryota > Metazoa > Chordata > Actinopteri > Salmoniformes > Salmonidae > Coregonus > Coregonus clupeaformis. The sequence goes on along the minus strand of NC_059197.1, from coordinate 31,886,090 downwards.
TGCTGAAAGAGGTTGATGTACCGTGCTGAAAGAGGTTGATGTACCGTGCTGAAAGAGGTTGATGTACCGTGCTGAAAGAGGTTGATGTACTGTGCTGAAAGAGGTTGATGTACCGTGCTGAAAGAGGTTGATGTACCGTGCTGAAAGCGGTTGATGTACCATGCTGAAAGAGGTTGATGTACCGTGCTGAAAGAGGTTGATGTACCGTGCTGAAAGAGGTTGATGTACCGTGCTGAAAGAGGTTGATGTACCGTGCTGAAAGAGGTTGATGTACCGTGCTGAAAGAGGTTGATGTACCATGCTGAAAGAGGTTGATGTACCATGCTGAAAGAGGTTGATGTACTGTGCTGAAAGAGGTTGATGTACCGTGCTGAAAGAGGTTGATGTACTGTGCTGAAAGAGGTTGATGTACCGTGCTGAAAGAGGTTGATGTACCGTGCTGAAAGAGGTTGATGTACCGTGCTGAAAGAGGTTGATGTACTGTGCTGAAAGAGGTTGATGTACCGTGCTGAAAGAGGTTGATGTACTGTGCTGAAAGAGGTTGATGTACCGTGCTGAAAGAGGTTGATGTACCGTGCTGAAAGAGGTTGATGTACCATGCTGAAAGAGGTTGATGTACCGTGCTGAAAGAGGTTGATGTACCATGCTGAAAGAGGTTGATGTACCGTGCTGAAAGAGGTTGATGTACCATGCTGAAAGAGGTTGATGTACCATGCTGAAAGAGGTTGATGTACTGTGCTGCCCTACAAAGGCAAAACACAGTAACTATGAATTTGGTCAAAAATCTTTGATCTGTTGTAATGGCAAGGTATATTATCTGATTAATGTGGTATTTAGTTTCCTGACTCAAGAATGAGCCAGTTGATCAGAATATATCATGGAGTATCAGAAATGTCTGTCTGCCCTACGAAGGCGTTTTGCCTTTGTAGGGCAGCATGGGTTAGACAGGGTTGACAGACAGAGATAGAGAGTGACAGGGTTGACAGACAGAGATAGAGAGTGACAGGGTCAGACAGACAGAGATAGAGAGTGACAGGGTTGACAGACAGAGATAGAGAGTGACAGGGTTGACAGACAGAGATAGAGAGTGACAGGGTTGACAGACAGAGATAGAGAGTGACAGGGTTGACAGACAGAGATAGAGAGTGTCACGCCCTGGCTCTGGGGACACTGTTATGTTGAGCCAGGGTGTGTAGATCTATGTTCTCTATTTCTATGTTGGCCTGAGTGACTCCCAATCAGAGGCAACGAGTGTCAGCTGTTTGCTGGTTGTCTCTGATTGGGAGCCATATTTAAACTGTCGGTTTTTCCTTTGGTTTTTGTGGGTTCTTGTTTCAAGTTGGTTGTGTTTGACCGTGTACTGTCACGTTACCGTCTTTGTTGTTTTGATCGCGTTTCGCTCAATAAAGAGTATGTTTGCCTGCAACGCTGCGCCTTGGTCCTCATCTGTTCCCGACGATCGTGACAGAAGAACCCACCAAGACAGGACCAAGCAGCGTGAGGAGGAGAAAGGATGGACCTGGGATCAGTGGAGTAGGAGTCTCGACTGGGCCAAGCCAAGTCGAGGTGGACTGCTCCCCGCACCAAGTCTGTGGTGCGTTTCGTCAGCCCTGTCCGGCCCGTTCCTGCTCTCCGCACCAAGTCTGTGGTGCGCGTCGCCAGCCCAGTCCGGCCCATTCCTGCTCCCCGCACCAAGTCTGTGGTGCGTTTCGTCAGCCCTGTCCGGCCCGCTCCTGCTCTCCACACCAAGCCAGTGGTGTGCGTCGTCAGTCCAGCACGGCCCGTGCCTGTTCCCCGCACCAAGCCAGGGGTGCGTATCGTCAGCCCGGCTCGGCCCGTTCCTCCTCCACGCACTAAGCCAGGGGTGCGCATCGTCAGCCCGGTCCGGCCAGTTGCTACTCCACGCACCAAGCCAGGGGTGCGCATCGTCAGCCCGGTCCGGTCCGTTCCTGCTCCACGCACCAAGCCAGGGGTGCGTGTCGTCAGTCCGGCTCCGGCCAGCGGGGTCAGACCGGACCAGGGGTACTTTGGGGGGTTGGAAAGGGAGTGGGGATCGGGCCCAGAGCCGGATCCGCCGCCAAGGCAGAGTGCCCACCCGGTCCCTCCCCTATGGTATTTAGTTGGCGCGGTCTGAGTCCGCGCCTTTAGGGGGGGGTACTGTCACGCCCTGGCTCTGGGGACACTGTTATGTTGAGCCAGGGTGTGTAGATCTATGTTCTCTATTTCTATGTTGGCCTGAGTGACTCCCAATCAGAGGCAACGAGTGTCAGCTGTTTGCTGGTTGTCTCTGATTGGGAGCCATATTTAAACTGTCGGTTTTTCCTTTGGTTTTTGTGGGTTCTTGTTTCAAGTTGGTTGTGTTTGACCGTGTACTGTCACGTTACCGTCTTTGTTGTTTTGATCGCGTTTCGCTCAATAAAGAGTATGTTTGCCTGCAACGCTGCGCCTTGGTCCTCATCTGTTCCCGACGATCGTGACAGAGAGTGACAGGGTTGACAGTTTTCATGGTTTCAGCTGATCTGGGAAAGACATTCACCAACCAGTACTGAGCTTGTTATTATTATTTACAGAGAGCGGTTAGGGCCGGGCCGGGTTACCGGGCGGGATCGCAGGTCACGTGCCCCAAGGGCCACTCCCAGGGCAAAAAAGTGTAGAATTGCAGGAAATTAGCTTTAAAACTGCAACATTTTCTCTTAGCCTTATGACAAAATGTGTAAAACAGCATTATATATATATTTTCAAATGTCGGTGCCCCAGGGCCCCAAATGCAGTAGTCCGGCCCTGGGTTAGGGTTAGGGTGAGGGTCTGATAGACCCTCAGGGTCTGATAGACCCTCGGTAAGAGGAACAGATTGACAGATGCCGATGAAGCTCATAGAGGGACAGTCTCAGTGCTGGTTTAGAGGGAGGGGACTGGAACTAACTGTAGCCACAAGCGTTTGTGTGATGAGTGATTTCGAAGGAGTCAGGCGCAGGAGGGTAAATCGCAGAATAACAGGATTTATTCCGAAAACACAGAGTTACGCGGTAAAGCGTCAAAACACTCCAGTGCGCAAAACAGGGCACACTGGGAAATATCCCGGCGATACGAAATACCAGGA